>NC_055668.1:300000-380000 GCF_017976325.1 Chelmon rostratus | reverse complement strand
TCCTCATTTGCTGGCTGTATGTTGGGACCATCTGTATTATGCAGTCATTTGAGTGTCCACGGTGTACGTGGGGAATGGAGCAATGGAGTCAAGTGACGCAGTGTGTTACCACTGAACATCACATATACCCAGCTTGTTGAAGCTTGGCAGCTGAGAGACTGCACGAGTTGAACTCCACCATCACAAGAATTACTGAGTTTTGCTGAGAGTTTTCCATGGAGGAAATCTGCTTAGCTAGCAACCATTGCGCTTCTTGGACAGGGGCCTGGGGATCTCCTAGGGAGCAATATTGTCTGCACTTGATAGAAACTGATTCTAGGATATTGGAGCAATGCTGATATGTTTTATTGCATCCCTGCAATCCTCGGTTTGGAGATGTGTAAGTCCTGAATCAAGGGCAATTTGGAACCAGTAATTTTCCCAGCAGTCCTTGTGGTCCACTGCAGTCTGTTCTTGTCCTGTTTGTTTCCAGGTACCAGGATACCATGGTCAGTGGTGTCAAATGCAGCACTAAGACCTATCAAGAGTAGTACAGAGACAAGTCCTTTGTCTGACGCAATTAAGAAGGTTTTTTGTGACTTTAACCAATGCTGTCTCTGTGCTATGATGCACTCTAAACCCTGACTGGAAATCCTCAAATAAACTATTGTTATGTAAAAAGTTGCACAACTGACTAGCAACTGTTTTCTCAAGAATTTAGAGAGAAAGAGTAGGTTAGATATAGGTCTACAGTTGGCTAAAACCCCTGGATCAAGAGAAGGCTTTTTGAGGAGAGGTTTTATTACAGCTACTCTAAAGGACTGTGGTACATAGCCTGTTGACAGAGACAGGTTGATCATGTCTAATAAAGAAGATCCAATTCAGGGTAAAACATCTTTAAACAGCTTGGTCGGGATGGGATCTAAGATACGGGTTAATGATTTTGATGAGGAAATTGTTGAGATTAGTTTGTGAAGCTTGAGGTTTAACAGCTACTTCTAGGATTTCTGTATTTGAAGATAAATCAGTACTCATTGAAGGTAGTAGTTGATTAATTCTGTCTCTAATAGTTAGAATTTTATCATTAAAGAAACTCATGAAGTTGTTACTACTGAGGCTTAAGGGAATACGTGGTTCAATGGAATTATGACTGTCTGTCAGCTACAGTGCTGAAGAGAAACCTGGGATTGTTTTTGTTTTCCTCTGTTAGTAAAGAGTAATAGGCTGCTCTGGCAGTTCGGAGGGCTTTCCTGTCATGTTTTAAGACTGTTTTGCCAGGCGAGACGAAATACTTCTAGATAGGTGGAATACCATTTCCTTTAAAGTTGTCGTGACGTTTCCTTCAATTTGCCGGTTTGGGGGGTATACCAAGGAGCCAACCTCTTTTGTTTTGTTATCTTCTTTTTTAAGGGGGCAATCGAGTCAAGGGTCATACGCAATGAACCTGTAGCACTATCAATCAGATGATCAATTTGAGAAGGGCTAATCTTATCACAGCAGTCCTTTGTTGTAGTGAGACATGGCACTAAATTAAATGCTGATGAGATCACATCCTTAAATTTAGCTATAGCACTATCTGATAGGCATCTGGTGTAGGAATTTTTGCCCAATGGCGGGTAGTCTGGTAATAGGAATTCAAAAGTAACCAAATGACGATCAGTACCAGAGCCAAAACCGGGAGATGAGAGAGAGAAAGAGTCGAAACAGCAGAATGAATCCAGGGAGTGGTTGCTACACACTCACTTTGCTGCCACTGAAAAAGGCACAAAACCAATGATGAATGGATTAACAAAGGTGATTATCTGTAAGCTAATATACATGTATACGACAAATTCCCATGGCCGGATCACACAGACCCAAGATGCCCCAGCACAGCTTTCAGTGGAGCAACCCATCTCGCAAAGCGCCAGCTGCGCCATGCATATCTGGAGGTGCGCCACAAGGTTGAGCACAGCAAAGACGGTCCTGCCCAGTCACACAATGCGCTCTGCCAAGCCGAGCTGCAGCCACCACCATGAGGAGATTGAGAATAAAAGGAGAGAGATATGTGAGGCCACCCACCTGAATAAAGTTGTGCATGGCATTTCTGACGCTAGTCTCGGTCGATCTATGTTTGTACAACTGGTGAGACTAGTGATTTGCTTTTTACTCTTTTCTGGACTTTCAAAAACAACATCGGCAGATCTATTCAGTCACGATTCCATTGTTTACACTTAGGAACAGCTGTTTGGACTGTGCAGCTTACGTGTGTACTGCCAACAGGAGGACTGGAGACCCCCGTGGAGAGAAGGAGACAGAGGAGGGGATGCAGAGCTGGAGCAAAGTGCCGGGACAAGAGAAGATGGTATAAACCATCCATACTGTCTCTTATTAAGGGGAATGTAAGAGCTCTCTCTAATAAGACGGAAGAGCTAATGGCACAAACCAGACTGCAGCAACAGTAACGTGAGTGTAGCATCATGTGCTTCGAGGAGACGTGGCTGAATGAACTCACGGCAGACACGCATGTTGCTTTGGACAATTTTGATCTGCTGAGAGCGGACAGGCTAGCGACGGAGTGCGGTAGGAGGAAGGGTGGGGGCATAGCGATGTTTGTGAACAACAGATGGTGGAACCCAGGGCACATCAGTGGAAAGGAGCAGCACTGCATTGGAGACATTGAGCTGCTTGCTGTAAGCATACAGCATATTACCTCCGGAGGGAGATCTTGCATGGCATTGTGATAACGGTGTACATCTCCCTCTTGGCCAACGCTGCAGCAGCATGCGAGCTCCTACACATTGTAGCTTAACTGCTGCCCCAGACCCTCCTCCTGGAGATTTCAATCACACTTCCCTGTGCTCAACTCTTTACGCAGTATGTTAAATGCCACACCAGAGACAATAAAACACTGGACTTACTGTATGTATACACTAAGGATGTTTGCAGCTCTTCACCCCTCCCCCCACAGGGCCAATCTGATCACAACCTGGTTCATCTGCTCCCTGCCTACATACCCTTGGTGAATAAACAACTGGAAACCATTAGGTATGTGAGTAGACTGAGGGACTGCTTTGACACCGACTGGTGTTGTGCAGTCCTCACAAGGAGGACATTGATAGTCTGACAACCTGCATCACAGACTACGTCAATTTCTTTGTGGACAACACTGTGCCTACCAGGAAAGTGCAGTGTTTTCCAAACAAACCCTTGGGGTCCAATGAACCGAAAACCCTATTGAATGAGAAGAGGGTTTTTAGATCTGATAGATACTGAGTTGAAGTGGGTGCAGAGGGAGCTAAAGGAGATAGGGAGAGGCAAGGACAACTACAGGAGGAAGCTGGAGGAGCTCATGCAGGCAAAACATGCCAGAGAGGTTTGGAGGGGCCTGAAAAGCATCTGAGGCCACAACAGTGACAGCGGCAGGGGCCTTGAATCTGGAGTGGGCAAATGAGCTTAACCTGTTTAACAGGTTTGATTCTACCTCCGTTCCCTCCCCAACCACCACAGCCCAGACCAGACGGTGTTACTTCTCCTCACCCCCTCCCTCCACATCACAGGAGCCACCCCCCAGCACCCAGTCTATCCATTAAAGCAGATCAGGTGAGGAAGGAGTTCAGAAAGATGAAGGCAAGGAAGGCTACTGGCCCTGATGGCATCAGCTCCAGACTGCTCAGGGATTGTGTAGATCAGCTCTGTGGGGTCATTTTGCATATATTCAACATGAGCCTCAATCTGGAGAGAGTTCCTGCCCTGTGGAAAAATTACTGTGCATCCCAGGGAGCCCAACCACTTCAGGCCAGTGGCCTTAACTTCCCACCCGATTAAGACCCTGGAGAGGATTATACTTAACCACCTTTGTCACCAGTTAAGCAGAGAGCTGGACCCCCTACAGTTTGCATATCAACCAGGCCTTGGTGTGGAAGATGAAGTCATCTACCTGCACAGAACCTTTCCCACCTGGAGAACACTGGGAGCACTGTGAGGGTCATGTTTGACTTCTCTAGTGCATTCAACGCAATCCAGCCACCACTGCTGAGGGGGAAGCTGGTAGGAGGAGTTGACTGCCACCTGGCTGCGTGGACCATCGACTACCTCACCTGTTGGATGTGGCAGTTTGCAGCACAAGGGGTACAGGGTACAGTGCTCTCCTTTTCTCTTCACACTATACGGACATCAGACAGCTGCCACCTACAGACATTCTCAGATGATACAGCCATCGGTGGACGTGTATCACAGGAAAATGAACTGGAATATAGCTAAGTCATCACCAACTGTGTAAAATGGTGTAGACTGAACCACCTACAGATAAAAACTAGCAAGACAAAGGAGATGTTGAGGGACTTCTACAGGAAGGTGCCACAGACTACACTGATGATCATCCGAGGTTTGAACATCGAGATGAGTACAAATACCTGGGTGTTCACCTCAACCACAAACTGGACTGGACAAACACAGATGTCCTTTACAGGAAGGGCCAGTGTCCATCTTCTGAGAGGACTGAGGTCCTTTGGAATATGTAGGACACTTAACTTTTTATGACTCTGTTGGCATCTGGAATCTTCTACGCAGTGGTACTATATACACTGTGCTTACCCACCTGGATACATATACACAATGCTCTGCGTTGATTACAGCTTGACATTCAACACCATTGTTCCCTCAAAACTCATCTCTAAACTCACTGATCTTGTACTGAAGACCTCCATCTGCTGCTGGATATTCAACTTCCTGATGGGCAGACCCCATCTGGTGAGAATCGGGAGCCACACCTCCTCCTCAATGATACTCAGGACAGGCTCATGTGACTGTGTGCTCAGCACCCTCCTGTACTGTTTGTTTACTCATGACTGTGCTGCCAAGCACAGCTCCAACACCATCATTAAGTTTGCTGACGACACAACCAATCCTGGGACTCATCATGGACAACGATGGGACAGCCTACAGAGGAGGTGAAGGCACTAACCAGCAGGTAACAGTTAATTTAAACACAAGATACTTGTGCTCAAAAAGAGGATTCATTCTCAGTGAAGAACCTTGGACCCCTAATCATGCCAAAGAGCAGTGATTCCTAACACGTCTCTGGGGGTCATCAGGTGGAAACCTCCCTTCAACGGTGTTTCGCCTTCTTAGTCCCACCACCCCTCCAGGAGGCTAGGCGGTGAAGTCCGGCGTCCCAGAGTCACCCCCCTAGTGCCAGTTCACACTGCTCCTACACAATCCAAACAGCACTGCCACATTCAACTGACCCAGGCCTGTTTAGAAGATGCTCCAGGTAGTGGCCAGTACCGATGCTACCATTTAGCTAATGCTAATGCTAACCGCTAAGAAGAACAGAAGAAGACAATACAGCTAGATTCACCTATACTGTTAATGTTAACTGCTAGATGCCAATGCTAACTGCTAAGATACTATCATGCTACAAACGATTTAGCTATTGTTAACTGCTACAATGCTACCACAGGCCTAGATGCCACATGTAACTGCCAAGTGCCGCACTACCATCATCTACCCCTACCTCTCACCAACTGCACCAATAAAAGCGTGGTGTGGGGATGCAAACCCTGGTTTGGGTAGGAGGTAGAAAGTAAAGAGGTAGAGTCAAAGATGACAGGAAGGGATTGGATACAAACCCTTCATTGACTACCATGGTCTCGTCAGAGTCAGAGGTTGTCTGACAAAAATCAGAAATCATGCCAGATAGAATCCATTCAGTGCTTGTTCCAGGCAGACAGCACATTTCTAGATGCTTGAGGAGCAATATCTTTAATGAACAGTTCAATTTTGGAATGTGCAACAGAAATATAAAGATGGTCCAACAGATCTTGAATGGAGAGCGGGCAGGCAGGTTGAGAATCCAGGTTTGCACTCATGACCGACGAATAACGTGGGAGGTTGGTAGGTTTTTTTTCTTGAGGTGCAGACAATGCCACCTGTGGTATTTCGCCCCAGGAAATAGTTTAATGGGTTTGATGCAGTTAATACCAGGTAGGGTAAGGTCGCACAGGTTCAATTACACAATGAATGCAATGAATGGTGTGAGACATTATTATAAAGTTTTAACATATTTTATTTTGACTAACAATTATGGTCCTTACTATTAACCTTTTAAACATTGCTATTGCTGGGGTAAATAAAAAAAAAGAACCAAATTATACACAACCTTAGGGAACTAGGGCTAGGGCTTACCAGGGCAGCCACCAGGGAAAAGGCTCTACTTAACACATGAAAAATCAGGGACACCCAGAGTCCACTTCACTGCAAAGAGAAACCACCACCAAGGGATCTGGCTGCCATGCACTGGGGGCCCACAGCTCCTGTTCAACAAAAAAAAAACAAAAAAAAAACAAGAGGCTGTAGATGCAGGCGGCTCTGCAGAAGACAGACCTACCTCACAGATGGAATAGCCACCGCAATAAGCTGATCCCATGCAGAGGATGACCGCCAGCCAAACAATGCACCCGCTGCAGACATACAACACTAATTAATAGGCTGTGGCGGCAGTGATCAGACAGGCTAGAAGGGGTCGGTGATGGAGATCCAGCCGACGCTGAAAATAGCCCAGTATCCCACACAGCAGCCTCACGCCAGCTGAGCCACTGGCTTTGAGTAATGATGTGGGACAGGTGCTGCCTGCGCATATATACTCCAAGCAACGCCTACTAATCAAGGCAGCAGCTGACAGCGAGAGAGAAAGAGCAGAGGACGGAGCCGAGTGCAACAGTCATCCTGCTACAAACAGTTAGACTCAGGAGCAGGTGGCTGGAGATTAACCTGAAGGAGACGAGACACACGGGTGTCAGGAAGGCAACAGAGCAAACTCAGTGATTGGAGTCACAATTTTACCATGTTGCATAATGGAAGATTTGATGAAAATTGTTTGAAGAACTTTATAAACTGCAGAGCTGGTGAGTCTTCATGGGCAGATGAGCGTCCGATGTGATCAGGAGATGAGGAGGAGGTGTGACCTGCTGGAACACATCTACACACAGACAGGGAGAGAGAGAAAGGGGAGGCGACTGCAGATCCTAATGACACTAAATATCAGTGTACTGAGCATTAGGGATGTAGCGATTTACCAAATCTCACAATAGTAATATGGCTTGATGTCGGTGTGGGACTGTGATACTATCTGCCTTACATGGATGTATTGTTTTTGTATGAACAGCAGAGGGCACAATCATAGTCGTCAAGAAGAAAGACTTCCGCCGTCCTTTGTGTGCAACTCAAGCACTGCTAAAAATAACTGAATGAGAAAATTATGGATGAATGTGGCGATAACAATAAAGACATTGAGGATGCTTCATCGACTTTTAGAGCTGCTGTGTAACAGCATTTCAGTTTTCCCGTTCAGGAACTGACAATGGCAAAAAGGAAACTGACAAATTTTTTTTACACAGATATTTGTTGCTATATACCTAGTGTATATTTTTGTACTATTTTGCAGTTTTTCAGATCCTGTCTTGGAAGAGTATTTAATTTGCTGCATAACTCAAACACATAGTGAGGGCAAATAAATAGTGTTGGCAAGCAAATACACAGGGTTAGACAACTTTATAATTAACAACTACTAATGCCACTGTTGCCAGTGTTGGCTGTCACTATATGTTTGTTATAATCTTACAACTTTACTTGCAGTTTCTGCTGCTACATTTTTCCTCGCCACTGTCACAAAGTGCTTGCTCATGAGGGAATTGTTTGGTCTCTGTAGACAGAGACTGTACCTGCTCTATATGTAAAGTGTCCGGAGACAACTTTGTGATTTGGCGCTATATAAATTGAATTGAATTATGAATTTGTGTTTATTCTGCTATGTATTTGATCAGCTTAATGGAAACTTAATGAGGGTTGCTGAAGTGCAATTCAAATCTGTCAGTAACAGAACTACAGTGTTGTGAATTTCCTGGAGGGAGTGACAGATATGATTTACGCAATTCCCATTTTAATACAAGAGTGCAATTGTTGATGTGTTAAAATAAAATAATGCAAGTGTAAATTGACAGTATGGGAAAGAATGAAAAATGTAAAAAAAATACCTGACAAATAAAGATGCAACAGCTGATGTCAGCAGCAGCAGTAATTGTTATTTTTATGTGAATGATAATTTGAACATTCTGATTCTTTGGTTTATGCCCAAATACCTGCAAAATGAATGACATTCAAATAAGCCTCAGTCTTATTTAGCCAGCTGTTAATGTTAACAGGTTACCACACTAAAATGTATGTGAAAAACTAAATCATTGAGCGCCCCTTAATATCTAAAAATTACAAATTAACTCACAAACTGATTGAAGATGCAGAACGTTACCTGTAAAAATACACCTTGTAATGGGTGTAAGCATGGAGATATGTGGGTAACTTAGGTTGAGCTTTAATAGGTTTGATTTTGTACATTTGTAACAGTAATGTAAGCAACAAAACCGTCCAGTTGGCCCCAACTTGGCCAAATCAAATGATAGTTTTCTTGGTATACATACATGAAATAATTCACAATCTACACTTTAAAGTACACGAAGATTACAGTAAATTTTCTAAACTGAGACGCAGTCTCAAATTAAGCCACTAGATTATATCTTCTGTGTGCTGTTATAATACACGCTAGTGTTCATCAAGACGTGAACTGCATTTCCAAAGTTTCTTTACCAAAAGTTCATGCCACAAGTGGTTCAGGTCAACCAAACAGAAAAGCTTCAAACAAAGAAAACAAAAGTGCTGCCACAATATGGGCTCACAGTTAGCCTCACAAGGCAGGAGATGAGTTTGTACAGGAGGGGGGAAGAGTACCATTGCACAGAGGAGTTGAGATGCTTTTTAAACAACAGTTGTGGAAACTAATCTTACTCTGAGCTTTTTTTGTTGAGCACAAACTTGTAACATTTACAGCACCCTTCTACTGCCACTGCAAACCAGTCACAAATTCAGGTAGTTCCCTTACAACAAAAACAAAAAAAAAAATGTGACACCAAATTTTCTTACTTCCCTCTGATGTATCTATCCATGCAGTTAGGCAAAATTGTATTCACTTCCCTTGTTTTGGGGTTGAGGCAGAAGTCTCAGAGACATATCCCTAAACAGAAAAAAACAAAAACTTACATGGCACTAGAGATGAGGTGACACATTTGCAATTTGTTTGAATGGACCCACTTCGGACATCATTACACATACAGTATACATTTTTAAAAATGTATTATTTTTTTTCTATTTTCATTGAAGAACCTTACAAGTGTTTTTCTCCATTTCTTCCCATTTGTTACAATTATTTCCTGGGTCAACACAGACTGTCTGAGTTCAGCAGATATGTATTGTAGCAATCTGACACATAATCATGTGAACACTTTACATGATGATTGGGTGTCACAGTCTCTAGAAACTCCAAAACCTGAGTGTCAAAGTTCCTGTTCATCCTTTTAAATAGATCAAACTCTGTCCACTGGGGGTTACGAGATGCAACTGAATGCTCTGACAGCAGCTAGTCAGTGAACCTTGATTTAGGATTATTTTGTGAGCTTTCAACCACATCTCAAGGTCTTCATCATTGGAAATAGTAGTTTGGTTTAATGCTGTCACACTCAAAAACAGTGGCTGATTATGGCAATTCCTTATTACCAGGTTGCCCCAATAAGTTGCTAAAGACTCTGCAGCTGATTCAGAGCACTGCAGCACATGTTGTGCCAAAAAGTAGGAAAAGAGATCATATTTCACCAATGTAATCTAGAATAGAATTTAAAATTCTCCTCTGGGGACCAGCCCTTCACTTTGCTGCGGTAGGCTTCGACTGCCGGTGACGTCACATGATACACTGAGCTCTCTCCTCTCCTAACTCTCCAACTGTACACATTCATGTTAAGTGGCTTCTTTGTCAGAGTCCTTGTGCTTTTTAGTCTTGCAGGTTTCCATGGACCATTTTTGCACCTACTGCTGTGGCACTGCTTGACTGCTACTGTTATTTGATTAGTCACATTTCTGCTATTATTATCCTATTCATATTATTCATTGACATATTGCTATAATTATACCTGCCATCATAATTATTGTCATTGTTATGCATATCACTCTGTTCGAGGTTTATACCTGTTAAAAGGAAGTTTTTCCTTGCCCTCCCCGCCAAGTGTTTTTTGCTAATGGGGGAATTGGAACTGTACTCTACTGGCTTTCTGTACCTTAAAGAGTTTGGTCTAGACCTGCTCTATGTGGAGAGTGTCATGAGACAACTTTTGTTATGACTTGGCACAATGCAAATAAATTTAATTGGTTTTGGCCAGGATTTGTTGGTATAAAATGAAGCATGATTGAGCAACGGCATGGTGAATTTCTACGATAAACTGATTTTGGCAGAGGACAAATTTGAAAAGGAAGAGCTGACATGTTCTTTTCATGGTTTGAAAATCAAGGCAAATCACTAGCAAGTTTCTGCAGTGAAATGAATGGAAATCAAGACTGTCCAGAATGTAGCACTCTATGTAATGTTCAACTGTACTGGGCTGTACGTTATTGTAGTAAATATGATGTCTTGTTTGAATGGAATTAAAAAGACGGAGATTACGCACTACTCAATTTTAAGGGTTACCTAAAGCAGTTCCAATACAGGCAAGTGCTACAACTTAAATTTTACACCTATAACTAGTAGGTGTTAAGTCCTCCAAAAAATAGCAATTGGCATGGTGCATTGTTTTGAAAGGTGGGATAACTTGGAGGATGACGAGGGGTGAACTATACCGGCAAATTGCCTCAGCAACAAATTCTCTGTAATAGCCAACCACCTGAACTGCATTTAGGATGAGGAGGAGCAAATTATACCAGCTGTTTTGTGTTGGCAACATGTCCTCTGTGACAGCACACACACTACTCCTGTAACAGTCAACAAACTAATCAACAACAAATCAACATAGCTGTACACTATGTTTATAGGGCTAGCAAAGCTGGTAACTTGACTAAATGTGACATTAGATAGTCCTAGTGTTGCCAAACAAATGTATAGTTAGATAACTTTACAATTACAACCACAGTTTGCCAAGAAGGCTATTCTTATTTGTTTGTTATGACACTGCATTACATTACATTTATTTTCCCAATAATAGCGTACTGTTATATGTTGTTGTCAACGGTTTTACCACTCACTGTCACTGTTGTTATTTTGCACTTGCTGTGGATTAAGGTTGTATAGTTATCACCAAGTCACAATGCTTTGTCCTAGTTTACGTGTCTTTTTGTTGTTGTTTGGCGAAACATTAACATTGGCTTTTTAGTCATTAGCCTCTTCAATATTGCGTAGCAAAGTGATAGACAACTAATGGGCACTAGAGACAGCATGTCATTAAACTCTGCATCAAGAATAGTGCTTTTCACACCTCAGTGACCACAGGAAGAGAAAATGTAACTTTCTGCAACAATTATTTGGTGACCTTAGATTTAATGCCAGAGTAGTTGAGATTAACTGTATGCCTCCATGGCGCAACCATGCAAATGTCGACAACTTGTTTAGTGTGGCGTTTGCGCCCTACAATAAGAGAGAATTAAACATATTGCTGGTTCAATGTGCCACAGGCACTTTCAGGTACACCTGTCTGCTTTAGCTGTAAACCTTTTAAAGAAGCCATGGGTACAATTATCACTGCTACATTTCAGAGGAAAGTGATATGCATCAGTGGTTTCTGAAGCATGGTGAAAAGGTAAGTCCCCTTACAAATAACATCTGTCTCCATGTTGCACCCTCTGCCAAGCAGGGAAGGAGGAGGAAACAGATGACATTTGACTAATGGTGCTTGAAGACGGTCTTATTACTTTTTAAGATCTCATCCTTAGATTCTATTCCCATTCAAGGACTGATAAGTTTGAACTGAACTGAGCAGCAATTTTGGATAGACCAACCAGGCCACTGGGGAGACGATTTGTATTGCACTTAGCCGAAGTTACAAAGAAGAAACTGTGAATTAAATGAATGCTTTCGGATTACCACTGTTTCTGAAAACAAAAAAAAAAGTCTTGGTAGATTTTATTTTGGAAAAAGAAACTGCATTAACCACAGAAGGTGACTTCTGTTAACCAAATTCACCGACCATCTGATTTTCTGATTTGTCAAACCAAATTTTTTTGCAAACGTTTGAGGCTCTTAGAAAATCATCTACATTAAAAAGCCGTACAGTCATTTTAATTTAACCTTCAAAAGTCTACTGGCCAACCACCAGCGTTTATTCTGATTTAGTTAAGTGGCTTTGTAGGGATAAGTCTGATGAAATTCTATATTTTTCTTCTCATTATCAAGTCCCATGTACAGAACAGGGAGAGAACACTCGTAAAGCAAAACATACAGGGATACTCCTGACTCATCTCAGACAGTACAGGCGATGAGTGACGGAATAGGGGATAAGGTGTGACCAGTCAGACCAGAAATCAAAAACAAAACTCCAACTAACTGACATATTGAGTCTCTTATTTCTTGCTGCGCAGCCGTTTGGATTGTCGTGGAAGGTCTGAGCTCTTTCTGGTACGTTTGAGTGATGACACCCCCTCGCCCTCTGGCTCTCTGGCTAGAGATGCTGCAGCCATGCTGCCACTTGCCAACACAGTACCAGACGTACTGGCAACAGTGGAAGACACAGCAGCACTACTGGATGTGGAGGGGACAGCTGTGCTGGACCTGGGTTCTCCGATAGCAGCGGCACTACTGTCCATCAGTTCGCGGAGCTTGTGTTCTAGCTCGGCAAGGCGGGCGTTCTGCTCAGCAATCACCTGGGTCTGTTCAAGCAGCTTCTGCTCCTGGTCCTGGAGCTGCTTCTGCTGCTCCAGCTGCTTGACACGAATTTCCTGCATCTCCCTCCGCAGTACTGTCATGGATGCCCCATTGACTTTCACCTGCTGCTGCACCTTGGTCATCTCAGAGCGTGACGGTGTATTCTTAGCCAGCAGGGACATGGTGGTCAGAGAGGTAGATGGACCTGCCACTGAGGGAACAAGACAGAGGGTCAGGGGTCTTCAGGGCAATAATGCATTATGTTCTTTAGATAGATGATAGATAGATAGATAGATACTTTATTAATCTCCAAAGAGAAATTTACATCCAAAGAGAATTTACAAGAGTGCAAGGATCACATGGAGCTGCTAGAGAGGCTGCCACTCGCGTCGGCGCAGGAAGTGTCAAGTGTTTATAGTGATTAAGAAAGAGCTAATATGTTACTAATATGCATGCTAGTCAGCAGCTAGTTTATGGTGAATGTGTGTTCCTTAATATAAAAAGTTAACAAATCCATTTGTTATACATGAGTGCTGTGAGAATAAAAATGTAATAATTTTACTTGCCCAACAGTGGGAACTATGTAAAACCTTACACCAGGCTGTCAAATCTAAATCTAAGTATCTAAGTTTCATTTTAAATGCCTGCCTTTATTGAGGGAAATACAGTGTCTAGCAATTTTGTCATAGATATTATGAAACAACTCTTAATGACCACATTATTAATTAATTTAAAAGTTTACTGATCAAGGTTTGTTTTTTAAAAAGTTCATCCCCAAAACCTAATGCCTAATGAAACAATGAGGGTAATGTATTATAGTCACCCTATTTTCACTTATTAATGTTGTATAACCTCATATTAATGATATTTTTTCTTACCAGGTTGGTGCAAAACAAAAAAAAAGGGAAACTTGTGTGATCCACTGTATGGATTCCCTGTTTTCTTGGATCCATGTCTTTCTTTCTTTCTTTAGATAGAGCCAAGATCGGTGCTATTTTTTTGCTTATTCGTCGTGTTTGAGCTGTCACTCAGATACAATTGAGCTGGAGAGGTTTTCTGAACTTCTTGTTGGCTCTGTATGGGATATGCAGGAGACACAGACAGGGAAAGCGAGACGGAGTGCTTGTTTAGCTGAGACGGGGGGGGGGATTTCGTATAGTGCACCCATCTTTACATCTGGCCAATTTCTGCTCTCTGACAAATAAAATGGATTACCTGCTGCTTCTAAAAAGAACAAACACGGACTTGGTCTGCTCCCCTCTGCTTTATTGAAGCCTGGCTCAGTGACCACACACCAGATGCCACACCAGAGTTACATCTGTCCAGATTTCACCTTTTCCGAGTGGACCGCGTAGTAGAGCCTTCAGGTAAAACCAGGGAAGGTCTGTTTCTACATTAACAAAGGTTGGTGTAAATATGTCACATAGTTGAAGTAGTCATGCAGTCCTCACTGAAAGACCTTGTTTATAAACTGTGAACCCTTTTATTCATTCTGGTAGTTCTTGTTTTTTCTGGTCGGTGTTCACACTCAGCATTAGTGAGGCTTTATAACATCTGGTTGACCAGATGACTAACATGAAGCAGAAACATCCAGACTCTCTGCTCATGGTTCTTGGGGACTTCAACAGAGCAAATTTCATGCGAAGCCGACCAAATTACAGACAGCACTTTAAGTGTTTCATAAGGGACAGTAATACACCACACCACGGCTACACAATGTTTAAGGACACGCATCGCTCTGTCCTTCGTGCAGCCTTGGGGCTCTCTGATCACTCTTTGGTCCATCTTCGTCCAACCCACAGGCAGAAATGCTAAGCATGTCGGCAAGAGTGTGAAAAGGCTGTGACCGCAGTGCTTGGAGCAACAGATCTGGGTAAATTCACTGACACTTTGATGACTGTGACTTCTGCACATACAACAACAATAAAACATGCCTCTCCTGACATAGGAGATTAAAAGTAGAAAAGTTGTGCAACACCAAAAAGCCAGAGGACATGCTTTATCAGTGTGGGGAAAACTGCAGGACAAAACGCAGCTGAGAACCATCAACTGGTAGATGATGTATTTCACTACAAGTTTGATAGACCCACATCAACACCCATCACCCACCCTGGCTCAGACATTCATTCATCTGTTCACCACTCTACTCCTCCCCACTGACCGCAACCAGCACTCATAATCTGTAAACAGGATGTGTGTGTCAACTCTTCAAGAGACAGAAGATCAGAGAGGCATCAGGCCAAGATGGCATATACCGTCTGAACTTTTGTGCTGACCAGCTGAAACCCATCTCACCTGTCAGTGGATAACAAACTTCCTGACAGACAGGGAGCAGCAGGTTAGGTTGGGGAAACACATCCAGTACCCGGATCATCAGCAATGAAGCCCCCCAAGGGTGTGTGCTCCCTGCCAATCTTTTCCCTATACGCCCACGACTGCACCTCAGGAGGCCCGTCTGTAACAAACTACTGAAGTTTGCAAAAGACACAAAAGTCATCTGTCTCATCCAAGATGGTGAGTCTGCATGCAAGTGGGAGGTTGGTTGTCTGGCGCAGTCAGATCAACCTAGAGCTAAACACAAAAAGCTCAAAACTGTAGAGATGACAGTGGACTTCAGGTGAAGCCCCTCAACACTGCCTATCACCAGTCCCAAAAACATTGTTTCACTTGTGGAAACCTTCAAGTTTCTATCTCCAAGGACCTAAGGTGGACTTCAAAGATAGCCTCAATCATCACAGCAGCGCAACACAGGCTGTACTGTGTCAGCTCAGGAAGTTCAACCTGCCTTAACAGCTTCTGATCCAGTTCTAAACAAGAATAATCCAGTCTCCTCTGTGTATATCCATCATAAAATCATTGGTGCCAACCTGCCCTCCATTCAGGACTTGCAGACCTCCAGGACCGGTTTTGTGTCTCCACCCTACAGCAGTCACAAAACCAGTTTCTATTGTCCAGTAATTCCGTTTTCTTCTCAGGAAATGTGTTCAAGTCTAACAAATTTAAGTCTCTCCTCTAATAATGTTTGTGAAAATAATTCCTAATTCTTCCCATTTGTCTAGACACTGAAGTCTTCAGTTTATCAAATGACAAACATTTCTTAACATGCACCCATTGTAAATTGTCTTTGTTAGACAAAATTCAAGACAATGAAAAAGTAATGTCATAGCCACAAGCCATCTGAAAGATGTCTCTGTTAATGCCAAAAATAGAATATTAGTAACCTCCACCTAATAAGCCAGACACCATTCTGATTGGGGACTGATTTGGCAATCAAATGTTTCAGCAGACTCCTTTCCCTGAATACATGGCTGACAGCAGCATGCCTCACCCATAGGAAAACCTTCATTCACAATTTCAATATCTTTTGGAACTGTACATACTGCTTTAAGCCTGATAGGATACATCCAAACATCACTGATTGTAGGCTGCTTTGCACCAACCTGTGTCATGCTCTTGGCTTGCCATACCAAAACAAAAATGCACAGACAAGCATAAAGGACAAACACACAGGCAGACATTGTGTCTCCATCCTCACCTGACCCTCTGCCTCACATTATTCAAAGCATTCAGTGGATGTCTCTGTCCCAGTCACGGATCCAACACCCCTCTTCCCCCTCTTCATCACAAGGACAAAACATTGCCCCTGTTCACCTCCAACCACAATCCCATCAAGGAGTTAGTTAAAGTTGCCACACTGAGGCAAATTAAATTAGTTACCTATTTAACAATAACTACAGGAATCATTTCCCAGGTGTTTATCAGAAATGAGACGGACCCCACGCTGCTTCCTTAAACATACCCGTGGTCTAAACAGCTGGTGACACGGTCAAACACATTGTAGCAGCCACAGACCATTTGGTACCTGTCTCAGTGATCTTTTGTAGACATTCAGTCACAGCATGTCTCCTGTTCTGTCACAGAATCCCTATAGCTGAAATTAGGTCTTATTAATGTATATCATTAGCTAACAACTCCTTTAGAATTACATATTTCCTGACCATCATTGTTTTTTTTAAAGCCAACCTAATCTTAAAAAAGACTAAAGGAGAGTTTTTGGTTCAAGCAAGATTCTGGAGGTCTTTGTTGTTGGTGTTTGTTTTGTGCGGTCTGTCACAAATTACAAATGATATCAGCCGATGTCAGCCGATGAAAACACACAGCAATATAATCCCTTCAGGAGTTTGCACACCATTAATGAACATCCACTAAAGGTGTTTGTTTTTGCCACTGAGACTTTTATAATAAGTGTCTGACAACATTGTGGAAAGGAACCCTAGAGATATAGAATCTTTGCTAAAAACTAAGGTCTGAGGTTTAACCACAAACAGCTGTTTCATTGCTCTCACCAATGCCACTCCATTCACAGAAACTCTAATGTAAGGTACACTAAAAATAAATATTAAAATGTCAGGCGACCTCCAGTAAATGCATTGCTGCATTAATAACTCACTTAACACCACCTACTAGTATCAGGAAGTGAGGCCTGGGTAACATACTTTATTAAATGTAATCAGAATTTCCAATATTTCATGTACGTTATGAGTGTACAAGTTTGAATTTTTAAAGATTTTTGCCATAAATGCCTATTTCTTTTGTGAAATGTGAAAATAAGCATCTAGTACTGAATAGTTAATATCTCTCTAAACACCCTTCTGACATCTTATAAAAAAGCATTCAACCATCATTGTTCAAAAATGTTCTCCTACAATACTTTAAACCATCGAACCACAATAGCTACAACTTTCTTATCGAGCGCAGATGTACGAGGTGTAAGAGGTGCTTTGGGTGATTTTTTTCTTTCGAAACCTAAATTCAAGAGCCAAGACAAACATGTGTCCATTACCTGGTGCAGAGCCAATGAGGCGGCCAGACAGGTCAGCCCCTGGAAGCTTCTTCTTAAGAATGGGGACAATCTTCTCATCAAAATACTCCATAGCCATGGAGGAGATATCCCGCAACTCCTGCAGAACCTCATGAGCGCGCTGAGGAGCTCGAGTAGAGTTTACGTAGCGCAGCACACGATAAATCTCATCTATCACCTGACAACACATAACAGCACATGATCAGAACATGACAAGTAAGATAGGAAACCAGAAAATACCCAACGGACATGATTTAACAAGACTGAAACACAAACAGGTTTTGCACCTGTGGTAATGTCAATGGGCCATCTGTTGGCCAGGTCTGAGAACTGCAGCCAGTAAGTCTAGCTTTTTGTAAAAAATGCAAGGGTAGCTGAAAAGCTGGGGTCTTTGTACTAAAAACACTGTATTCTCCTCTACTTTAAAGTTAACGCATGCAGAATTTAAAATGTTAACTTTGGGGCCATGTTAAGTTAGCACAGAATGAGTGCACATAACAGGGAAACAACATGTATATCAGAAGTGTTGATATGAAAGGGCCTCAATGCTGACTGAAAATTTTAAAGAGTGGAGTTATGTTGAGCCAGTTGAACCTCTTATCTAGGTCTTTTAGTCCATCTGTGAAATAATGCCCCCTCATGTCACTTTGATTCACAAACCCTTATGCAGGACAACATAACTGTGTTTGACTCAAAGATGGACATGGGCTTCTACAGTAACTGACAGATTTCTAGGGCGAGCTGAAAAAAAATTCTTACTAACTTTCATGTGCAACTGTTGCAGCAATAAGAGAACCTCAACTTCAATTTTAGACTGACATTTGTAATACATCAAATGACTAAAATCCCACTCAACAGTATGTTGTTCAGTTCACTCCATTTCTCAAGACAGGGATGGTGCACTTAAAAAATATACTACAATATAGTATGTCAGTAGGCCTATCAACCGCTTCCTTTATCTGCAGAATTGAATGTGTTTGGCAAAGACTAGTAGATTATCACAGAACCATGGTGAACATGAAGCAAATCTTAATGGTGAGAGGATCAAAATGGAAACTTTAATTTTGCTATCGAAGAAGTTTCAAAGAAATTCAGATCCTCCCACCAGAAAAATATCAATCAAAGGATTTGTTGGTTATATCTGATCTTCTTCGTAATAACTTCGCTCCATAGACTCTTGTATCTTCTTGACAGAATTATTATTGTCCTATACGCAGGGCCAAAATTTAGACATCACGTCATGAACTGTTACTAATGTGAACTTGTTGTTGTACTGAAAAGAAACCTTTTAATTAAGCATTTTAAATGTTCTGTCTGTAAGACTATTGATGGTGATGTTTTATGGACCAAAGGTCCCCTACTTAACCTTTCCAGGGATGAAGCAGCAGAGGTTGGAGTCGACATATTTCATGAAGGTCATGTTGAGCAGAGAGAGGCGCGTCTCCACGGCAGCAAGGATGTCAGCATGACGGGCCAGTGAATGGTTTCTCCTCTCTGACTCTCGCCTAGAGGCAATTCATGATAAACATACCAGTGAAGACAGGTTCCTGGTTTTCAACTGAGAACTTTTGTTAAAATTAAGTTTGCCATCATTTAAAACTGTGCATTACAACTTCACTGAATTTTGAAAAACTTGAGCTTTGACACAGTGCAGTAGGATGAGGATGTCCATGGTCATCCAATAAAAAGAGGGTCAGAAAACATGCTTTCTGAGGTTTAGTTGGGCATAAAACATTTTTTGATACATTGTGATTCTCGTTCTCTTCAATGACATCAGTTTACTTTTGAAAAATCTTCCAATGGTCCCCTACAATACTGTCACTGGCCATGGGAGGCCCAAAAACCCACAGTTGATGAGTAGCAAGAGAAACCTCAACAGCAGAAAACATATTTTCTTCCCACAGATCTTATGCTGGTGTGATACTGACCTGGGCAGCTGGGCTTTAACTTGCCTCTGGCACAGACTGTGGTAACGCTCCACCTTCAGAAAGCCCTGATTCAGGACACGCTGACAGATCATGTCCATGCGCTTACACACCTGAGGAAGAAGAAATAACAGTTGATCTTTTTCATGACAATGTATGTACATAAGCTGTGTTATATTTCTGTTTCCAATAACAGAGAACCTCCTGTGCAGCTAATTAAGTTTAGCATATTTTCAAGGCCACTTCAGCTGGAAGACATTAGCCTACAGGGCTCTCACTCCAGTAGTTTGGATAAAGGACAGTACCTCTAGTCTCTAATATCATCGCCTTTACAGTCGACACACTCACATTTATGATTACACTTGGAGGTGGCTGTTTTGACAAATTTTTTCCAACCCCTACTGCAAAATTACTCCCTACAATGTACAGTGACCTTTTTACAAGGTGCATGTGCATTCCTTTACCCATTCACTTACCATGCCTGTTTGGATCAAATAACAGATACAAATAATTATTAGTACTGGCTAAAGTCTACTTTAGTGTACACCAGGGCAAATATTTTAGTATCTGCATAACTTTAACTTGCATTAACAAATGCTCTGACAGTGCATCCGGAAAGTATGCAGTTTTTTATGTTACAGCCTTATTCCAAAATGAAATAAATTCATTTTTTCCCCTCAAAAGTCTACACCCAATACCCCATTACAACAATGTGAAAAAAGCATTTTTTAAATGTTAGCAATTTTTTTACAAACAAAAATTTAAGATATCACATGTACATAAGTATTCACAGCCCTTACTAAATACTTTGTTGATGCACCTTTGGCAGCAATTACAGCCTCAATCAAGTCTTTTGGAATTTGATGCCACAAGCTTGGCACACCTATCTTTGGGCAGTTTCGCCCATTCCTCTTAGGAGCACCTCTCAAGCTCCATCAGGTTGGACGGGAGACGTCGGTGCACAGCCATTTTCAGATCTCTCCAGTGATGTTCAATCGGATTCAAGTCTGGGCTCTGGCTGGGCCACTCAAGGACAGTCACAGAGTTGTCCTAGAGCCACTCCTTTGATATCTTGGCTGTGTGCTCAGGGTCATTGTCCTGGTTGATTGGTAACAGGTCTGGGGGCCAAACAGGTCAGGGGGCCCGTTAGCAAAATTCTCTGTCTGGAATGACTTAAAGGGCATTTGGGGATCTGTGGCACAGGGGGCACATTTGCTCTAAATCTGCTAATGCAAAACAAGGACCTCATGAAAGTCACAGAGTGGGGCTGACAAGTTTGCATTACACAATACTATAAGAAAGACAATTGCTGCAACAAAGTCCACGTGACCTTGCATGATGTCTTGTAAAAATCCCAATACTATGCATGTCATTGGCAGATTTAAGTTAAGTGACTATTGGGTGAGCTGCAGGGCAAAGCCCATTATGTAAATTGAATGATTTCCAGTTAACCTCACCAAATCACACACAAGGGAAAGGCAATATCTGAAGGGCAGGAATATCTACACGGGAATATAACACAAACGGAGTCGAATATGAAACAGCTCGGTTCATCCTTCATCCTTCTCATTCATCTATTGGGGTTTGTGGTCCTATGTAACGTTATTCAGTCACTGCTTTGCTAGGTTGACCAGCTAATTAGATAGCAGCAGAATAAGTACTACGGGCCATGGCTGCGAGTACACGGCTGCACAGATATTAGACCGGTATATATCACCGGTTTTAAATTCTATTCATAACGGTTTCTACGAAGATTTCACAAAGCTAGTATCCAAATATAAGCAATGCATTTGGCTAGCATTAGTTTTGTTCTCTTTCTGGTTGTCTTGTTTTGTTCTCCTTACCAAGCGCAGAAGGCTGATTTCATCGTAAGACAGAAAATTGAGAATAGTCTCAATGGCCACGATGGGTAGTCCTAATAGTGGGTTGTTCTGGTCCGGTGGAGGGGTTGACTGTCTCAGTGACACCGCGTCCGAGTCCAACGACCCAACACATCCATCAACTCTCTCTACGACGGCCGCCATCTTGCTCTGCTAAGGAGGAGGCGGAAGTGACGACTCGGACAGAAGCTAGCGTGCCATTTGACATAAAAATGTTTATAGAACAAGAAAGGGAAACAATTCAAGAGACTAAATACGAGCACAAAATATCAACTTGTGAAGGAGTAAAATATTACAAATGGATAGGAGAAAGGGAAAACAAAACTAAAATAATGGGAGCAAAAATATATGAGTTTATTTTACAAACGTATATGAACAGGATATGTATGATGAGGCAAACAGATTTGATCATTTTCTATTGTTGAACACTCACTGTGCACATGTGCTATCTCTCCTGATGTCGAATATCACGAGAATCTCACTTGTACTGTATTGTACTGTACTGCTATATCAACAAAAAAAGACGTTTTTTTTATAAGACACTGTTAAATCAGCAGGAAACAGGTCTTGTGTTGAAACTGTTGTTGATTCTTTCAAGGAGAAAATTGATTAGCTGTTAAAAGAATTCTGTTGTTCAACCAAAGGGAGTTTGATTATTGATAGCCATCAGTGTCAGCAGGGGTCTGTGACCTTGATGAAGGCAGGTGCAGTCAGAAAAAAAAAACAGTTCTTGTGCTCCCCACTCGGAAGGGAATCATTCCAGAGTGCTGGAGGAGTACAGGTTCTGGAGGGATGGCAGATTGCAGAAAATACATCATGTGCTGGGCTTTCTTAGTAAGGGAACTGGTATTCAGCCCCCATTTGAGGTCCTGTGTAATGATTCAAGCATAAGGACTCCACAGGTTACGAAGTGAACCATGGAAAACTGAGTTGAGTTGAGATACCACAGCTATGGCTTCTGATGAATAATTTCTCACTCATATTGTGTCCTGTGCATCTATAGTATATGTTCCCGCTAAAAGTACCAGTGCAACTTCAACAGAGTTAGTCTGGGTTTTCCTTTTTCTTAATTGCAAGTTAAATAGATTCGCTGTCATTTCTGTGCATGTATGTGTGCAGAGTCTAGGAAGTGATTGTTGCATTTACAAGATGGTTTATGAGATTCTTATCATCAAGCTTCAATTGTTTAGTTTTGCTAAATGTTCTTTTACTTGACATGTTTGCCTGTTACCAAGTATTAAAGAAATCTTTGTGAACACTGGATCTGCATTATTTGTGCTTGTCACACCCTAAGTGGGATATTTAATCTCACCAGCATAACCCCTTTATAATCTATTAAACTATTATTTTCTATTTTGTTCCTTGTTCCAAAAAGTAGACTTTGCTGGCATGCCTGGATCTGTATTTAATTGTACATTTTCAGTTAATTTTCTCTTACCTCCTGTATTTTCCGGCCACTAAATAAATACATGTCCAAAAAGGCATACTGAAACATGGTGATGATATACCATATAAACTTTAATATCGTAAAGCAAGTTTAATATACTGTGCATACATGTTTATGTTTACGTTGTGTTGCTGTGAATGAGATATGGTAGGACAATATATGGAATATTAGGATAAATATGAGTGCTGTAGAAGTGATGCTTTAATGTATGGGTATCTGACAGGATGTTGGCATCCAAGAAAGAGACAGCCATGTCAATTTTATTGGTGATGTTTCAACTACATTCAGAATGTGTATTTAAGGTCAACTGAGCTCCTAAACAACAGTACACAAAACACTACAAAACATATACATACAGCCAAATATCAGCATAGTCATTCCACTGAGAGCACAATATCAACAGTTCAAGCCCCAGCAGGCTGTGTTTCAATATTTCAATGTCAGGTCCTCTGTGGTGGGTCTGAGAATACTCAGTCATTATTTCACTTCATGTCAGTGGAGTCCAGCTCATTGACAAACCTATGACACTTGGCCATGAGGACTTTAATGGCCTCGGTGACCAGGACATCTGGAGGCAGGATGCCAGTTGACTCCACTGTAACTGTGATGAGAAAAGAGATCCATCAACTGACACAGTTACAGTATAATTTGAGTAATACAAACTGCTGTATAGACATGCATTTAAAATATTCCTTTTTCATAAGAGATTTTTAACAGAACAAAAAAATCATGTGAAAACAGATTTCTTCTCATCTTGCTAACTGAGCAGATGCAGAAGTAGAAAGCAAGTCACTGTGATTTTTGGAGCACCAGCTGTTATTTCATAGAGCTATTTCATAACCAACAGCTCCAAAGCAATGACTTCTTGGAGTCGTTGGCTGCCTGGCAACATTATGACTTTAATTGTCATTTTCATTTACTGGGATTTATTTAGTGCTGCTGAGTCTGAGACAGTGTGTCTTAAAAGCAAGATACATGAACTTACAGATGAAATGATCTCGCAGCCTTCCAAGCTTTACCACATTCTTCAGGTCATCATGTCGGAGTACTTCCCTGCTACATGTATCCAGGCGACTGTTCACTACTTTGGCAACCTTTTTCCCTGAGGTGGACAACACAAGAAGACATACGTATGACTTTACCGATTTGAGGGACAGATAAAGAATTTAACTCCTCTACCATGCTAACATCTTTCCATTCTTGCTTGGGCACTTTTAGAGTGTGTGAAACAGACAGCAGAAATCTACATTATATAAATGACAAAATGTTTAGAATTTAGGATTGTATTTGAAAGGTTATCTTGTTTTATCTGTATTTCCTAAGATACTGAACCCGTCTTTAATATACTAGATAACTGGGCATCTGTTATATTAGGACTCTCCCTCAATAAAAGAAAAATCGACCAGCTGCTAAAGTGTGCTGCACACTTGTAGAATGCTGCCCAGTAAAAACAGTCCATGTATCTACTTTTTTCATCATGCCATTTGTAGAGTTGTTTTCCATTTCCTGGTTCTATCTGGTTTCAGATTAAACTTGTTGCAAAAGTCTGAGGCACTCAAGAGGGCAGTGAGTTAAAAAGCCTTTAATATGTTATGACAACTGAATCACATTTACAGTAAAAACATGCCATTATGGTCTTCATCTTCATATTGCAACTGCCATGGTCAATCAGTCTACCCCTTATTAATGTGGAGCCACAGGGTAGTGGAGGTGGCCAGTTCTCATAGAATATTTATGTTTGGCCAATCTTGCCTTCAGTTTATGCGGTGTTCTCCAAAAACAAAAGCCAATACATGGACACTCCAGTCTGTAAATCACATATGAGGTACTAAAATTTAAAAATGATTTGGACGATATGGTCTGGGTCTGGAATGACTTGCCGGATATGGCCCAAGGTCAAAATTGGTGCTGGTATCATCAGCCTTCTTTTTTTTCCTGTACTGACTTCTTACTAGTACATCATCCCCTTTGATGTAACACTGCGATTTTTCCCACTCTGGAATTAATAAAGGACTATTTAATTTTACCTGTCCATACTGATCATGTGAGTATTTGCCAACCTGTATATGGAATAGCCTACAGGCAACCATTTGGTACTTTCCCTGTTGGAGACCTTAATAATTGAAACTTAAAGGCATGTTTTTACTGTTTACTGAGATATTAAAGGCCTTTCTTAATACACTACCCTCTTGGGTGCCTCAGGCATTTTCAGCAAGTCTGAACAGGTGGATCCCCAAGGTCAAGAGCACCAGATTTTTCACACTGGAGCAGCACTCCTTGCATACTGTTTTTGGATTTCAAATTAGTTTCTTACCATTAACATCTTGCAGGTCTATAACTCCTCTTGAAAAGCAGTGCTTTAAGCGTTCTGCCTTCTCTCCCTCCACTGGCTCAAGCAGGGTGATCTCTGGGAGGAGGCGGTAGCTGGCTGTGGCTACTGGAGAAAACTTAGCATGGTCCTTACCTAAACAGAGTTGAACTGCATAACCTTTCACAGATATTTAACTATAGAAACATTAAGATCAAGATATGTTACCTTGTGTGTATGTATATTCAGACAGACAGACGAACAGAGAGGCATTCAAAATCTCTTACCAATTCCTTTGACACAGTGCATGATAATGTCCAGCTCCTGTCCTGGTCGTAGCTGAGCTATCAAAATGTCATCATGTACTGGTCCGATGCTGGAGTCTGCAAACACGTCTGCCTGGTTCCCAATGGGGACCCACTTTATGTCCCTGGAATAAACTGAGACGAGACAAAAAAAACATAATGACATTCATGTCTGATCTTATCCATGAATATTCGTTCTTACATTCTGTGCATATCAGTGCCTTGGAAAATCATTTGTTTGTAGACCCTGATCACAGCTACTGTTTCTAAGTCTGTATCTGGAAACAATAAAAGTAATTGTTTGTTCATTTGGTACTACCTGAAACCTACCCATGTGATTCGTATACAGCTCTCGTGGGTCAGAGGAATCTTTGCTGGCTCTAGGGTTCCTGCTACATTTAATCTTCAGCTGTAGTTGAATTGTGTCTATTTCTGAACCTCCTTCCTCTGCAACCTCGTCACCTGGAATAAACAGCATAACCGAACAGGTTCAACGAAAGTTAAGTATGTAACTACAGTTCTATGAATTGTGGATAATCACCAGAGGCAGTGTCTAACACTGGATGTTATCCATCTTGTGCACGTGCGGGTAATTTATAGCAGTGGTCCCCAACCTTTTCTGTACCATGGCCCAGTTTAATGTCTGACAATAGTTTCACGGCCCAGTCTAAAGGTGTAGCAGATAAAAACAAAATAAAATGATAAGATCGGCATTAAAAACTGTGGTATTTTCTCTTTAATAATAATATTAACAATAATAATGAACGTAAATCCACTTTTTAATAATGTCGAGAGGACCTGGCTGCAGACTAGCACTGTCAGGCACCACCTGTTTTTCAAATTATGTGAAAAAACAAAATAATGGAAATTATTTTTTCTTTCTGTGCGGCCCAGTACCAAATGACCCACGGCCCACGGGTTGGGGATAAATGATTTATAGTATTCAATCTCAACAAATTGATGTCAACCTGGGATAATGTAGTGCAGTCCTGCCTCTACATGCCCTTGTCAAAACTAAAGAAGTTCCTAGATTCTAAGCAACAAAGAACACTGGTCATACAGAATTCATAAAATCCTACTTAGATATGTAATTCTTGTTCTATTTCATTCTACATTCAGTGGTAAGCACTGTCAGAGGAAGAGGGACCTCACTGAGCAAAGCAGTTATGCTCAACTATAATCCCATTTCCAAAAAGTTGGCATGCTGTGTAAAAAGTAAATAGAAACAGAAAGTGATGATTTGCAAAACAATGAAACCCAATATTTAATTGACAGTAGCACAAACACAACATATCAAATATTGAAATTAAGAAATTTCAATGTTTCTTTGAAAATTATATCCACATTTAGAATAGACAGTGGCAACAAAAGACTGGAGAAGTTGTGAAATGCTAAAAGAAAACACCTGGTGGAACATCTCACAATTAATTAGGTTGACTGGCAACAGGTTACAGGACATCACTGCATGGGGTCAGGAACACTTTCAGAAACCATTGTCTGTGAACACAGTTAGCGGCTGCATCCACAAATACACATTGAAACTGTACCATGTAAAGAGGAAATTGTATATAAACCAGATCCAGAAATGCTACAGTCATCTCCATCCGCTGAGAAGACTGAGGTCCTCTGGAGTATGTAGGACATTACTGAAAACTTTTTATGACTCTGTGGTGGCATCTGCAATCTTTTACGCAGTGGTCTGCTTGGGCTGTGGAAGCTCTGAGAGGGACAGAAAGAGACTTAACAAACTGGTCAGGAGGGCTGGTTCTGTCCTGGACTGCCCTCTGGACACCACTGAGGATGTAGGTGAGAGGAGGATGTTATCCACGCTGACATTATATCATTGACAACGCTACTGCAGGTCCTTCATTCCAACAGCTGTCAGCGTGTTCAACTCCAGCATTGCTTAATGTACAGTGGAGGAAATAATTATTTGAACCCCCAATGATTTTGTAAGTTTGCCCGCAGACAAAGAATTAAACTGTCTATAAGTTTAATGGTAGGTTTTATTAAACAGTGAGAGACATAATATCAAAAAGAAAATCCAGAAAATCACATTAAAAAAATATATTAATTATTTTGCACTTCACTGAGTGAAATAAGTATTTGATCCCCTATCAAAACAGTACTTGGTCGAGAAACCCTTGTTGGCAAGTACACATCTCAGGAGGAATTATGGACCACTCCGCTTTGCAGATACTCTCCAAATCTTTAACTCGAAGCTTCAGATCCCTCCTTAGATTTTCTATGGGATTAAGGTCTGGAGACTGGCTGGGCCACTCAATGACCCTTCAGTGCTTTTTCTTGAGCCACTCCTCTTTGTTGCCATGGCTGTATGTTTTGGGTCACTGTCATGCTGGAAGACCTATCCACAGCCCATTTTTAGTGCCCTGGCTGAGAGAAGAAGGTTTTTAACCAGGATAGCACGGTACATGGCCCCATCTTTCCCCTTGATGTGGTGAAGTCGACCTGTCCCCTTAGCAGAGAAACACCCCCACAGCATTATGCTTTCACCTCCATGCTTGATGGTGGGGATGGTGTTCTTGGGGTCATAGTCAGAATTTCATGACGCATCGAATTGATACCAAAGAGCTTGATTTTGGTTTCATCTGACCACATCACCTTCTCCCATGCTTTCTCTGAATCATCCAGGTGTTCACTGGCAAACATCAGACAGGCCTGTACATGTGCCTTCTTGAGCAGGGGGACTTTAATGGCGCTGCAGGATTTTAATCCATTACGGCATTGTGTTACCAATGGTTTTCTTGGTGACTGTGGTCCCAGATGACAAGCTCCTCCCATTTAGTTCTTGGCTGATCCCTCCCCTTTCTCATGATCATTGATACCCCACGAGGTGAGATCTTGTGTAGAGCCCCAGACCGAGGGAGACTGACAATCATTTTGTGCTTCTTCCATTTTTGTATAATCACGCCAATTGTTGTCACCTTCTCACCCAGCTTCATGCCAGTGGTCCTGTAGCCCGTTGTTGTCCCTGATGTCTTTAGACAGCTCTTTGGTCTTGCCCATGACGGAGAGGTTGGACTTGGATTCTGTGGACAGGTGTCTGTTATACAGGTAACGAGTTGAGATTAGGGTTACTTTCTTAAAGCGAAAGAGCTAATCTGTGGGAGCCAGAATCCAGTTTGTAGGGGATAAAATACTTATTTCACTCAACGAAATGCAAATCAATAAATATATATTTTTTAATGTGATTTTCCAGACTTTCTTTTTGATATTCTCAGTGTCAAATCAATCGATCAAATAATTACTTCCTCCACTGTAGAACTTGGTCCGTATTTCGACTGTTTTTGCACTAATGTGTGATTTATCATACTCGAATTACCCAAGTACAATTTGTGTAAAAACTGTGTAATTCTATATCCTATTTTTGGCAGTATATTTTTATGGCAAATTTTCTTATACCTCTTTGTGGCAAAACATATTTTTTCGTTTATATAGTCCTTTGTATAAAATGTACATGGTAGACAGTTGCCTTGATGTAGGACCAGACAAAAATGCCTGCCCCTCAAATATGGTAGGAATTTACTGAGTGCAAAATATATAGCATGGAGCTCCAGCACATTCATCTGATCCACCATCTCCTGTGCTCCCTAAAGCCCCTCACTGCTCTGCAACACCATACTGCTCCAGAAACAGGGCTTCTGTCACCACCACCTTACAAAATTTGATAATAAAAACAGAATCAACAGTAAATTATGCAATATTGCGAAAATTGCCAATATGTTTAAGCAATTTACAAAACATAATAGCTTCCACTACCATTTAGGGGTTGTTTTCATGGTGCCTAAACTGAATGAAAAAAATAAATGGATTTCACAGGGCCCTGGATTCACAGGACAAACAAATTCAAAAAAGGGATGATGACTGACAAAATGCTACCCAACCCCAAACTTATCATATGCCTTCAGGTAACGCAATGCAGCAGAGTAAAATACAAGCACTATGGTCTAATGAATGAATGAAGTGTGAGTGATTGACTGTGTTTTACCAGTGTTCTTGTACTCAAACAGGCGAGGGTCAGCTTTGATGGGAATGAGGCCTAATCTGTGGGACAGGACTTCATCCTGGACGATGGATGTGTTGTTATAGATAAACACCTTCTCGATAGCCATAGTAGGCACCTAAAAAGGAAAAATAATGCAAAGTTCTCACAATATGTTCGTATGAAATTAAAATCTTTGACCGTAGGTCGACATTATGTAGTAGCATGGATACGAGACACTAATGCAGCGTTCCCCCTATATGCATTCAACGACAGTGCAGTGCACTGCTGTTACATAAAAACCCAAACACATAGACTCGCTATCTCTACTTAAAGCAGCCACAGTGTGGGGTAAGTGAGGATTATAAACAACCTGAGACAATGCCACTGTCTGGTAGTCTGTTATTGGTTACTAGTTGTTCAAAAGTGCAGCTGGCAACAAGAGAGGCTGTGTCACGTATCATAACAAAATTTGGCAAAGACGCAGAGGGGACAGAGAACAGCTCAAAGGAAGGCCGCACACACACACACACTTTATTAGGTACACCTGTCCAACTGTTCGCTAACACAAATGTCTAATCAGCCAATCACATGGCAGCAACTCAATGCATTTAGGCATGTAGACATGGTTAAGACGATCTGCTGCAGTTCAAACCGAGCATCGGAATGGGGAAGAAAGGTGATTTAAGTGACTTTGAACGTGGCATGGTTGTTGGTGCCAGACGGGCTGGTCTGAGTATTTCAGAAACTGCTGATCTACTGGGATTTTCACACACAACCATCTCTAGGGTTTACAGTAATGGCCCGAAAAAGAGAAAATATCTAGTGTTGTTGCTGACCATGTCCGTCCCTTTATGACCACAGTGTACTCATCTTCTGTGGCTACTTCCAGCAGGATAACGCACCATGTCATAAAGCTTGAATCATCTCAGATCGTTTTTTGAGCATGACAATGAGTCCACTGTACTCAAATGGCCTCCACAGTCACCAGATATCAATCCAATAGAGCTCCTTTGGGATGTGGTGGAACGGGAGATTCGCATCATGGATGTGCAGCCCACAAATCTGCAGCAACTGCGTGATGCTATCCTGTCAATATGGACCAAACTCTCTGAGGAATGTTTCCAGTACCTTGTTGAATCTATGCCACGAAGGATAAAGTTCTGAAGGCAAAAGGGGGTCCAACCCGGTACTAGCAAGGTGTACCTAATAAAGTGGTCGGTGAGTGCGTATATATACATATACACACACACACATTATATATATATATATATATATATATATATATAGTCCGGAAAATTGCAAAAACTTTAAATGTGTCCCCAAGTGGAGTTGCAAAAACCATCAAGCGCTACAATGAAACTGGCACACATGAGGACCAACCCAGGAAAGGAAGACCAAGAGTCACCTCTGCTTCTGAGGATAAGTTCAACTGAGTCACCAGCCTCAGAAATCACAAGTAAACAGATGAGATGAGACCAGATGAATGCCACGCAGAGTTTGAGCAGCAGACCCATCTCTAGAACAACTGTTAGGAGGAGACTGCCCGAATCAGGCCTTCATGGTCAAATAGCTGCTAGGAAACCTCTGCTAAGGAGAGGCAACAAGCAGAAGAGATGTGTTTGGGCCAAGAAACACAAGGAATGGACATTAGACCAGTGGAAACCTGTGCTTTGGTCTGATGAGTCCAAATTTGAGATCTTTGGTTCCAACTGCCGTGTCTTTGTGAGACGCAGAAAAGCTCAACGGATGGATTCCACATGCCTGGTTCCCACTGTGAAGCATGGAGGAGGAGGTGTGATGGGGTGGGGGGATTTATTCAAAATTGAAGGCACACTGAACCAGCATGGCTACCACAGCATCCTGCAGCGACATGCCATCCCATCTGGTTTGCATTTAGTTGGATGATCATTTATTTTTCAACAGGACAATGACCCCAAACACACCTCCAGGCTGTGTAAGGGCTATTTGACCAAGAAGGAGAGTGATGGAGCACTGCGGCAGATGGCCTGGCCACAGTCACCGGACCTGAACCCAATCGAGATGGTTTGGGGTGAGCTGGACCGCAGAGTGAAGGCAAAGGGGCCAACAAGTGCTTAACATCTCTGGGAACTCCTTCAAGACTGTTGGAAAACCATTTCAGGTGACTGCCTCTTGAAGTTCATCGAGAGAATGCCAAGAGTGTGCAAAGCAGTAATCAGAGCAAAGGGTGGCTATTTTGAAGAAACTAGACTATAAAACATGTTTTCAGTTATTTCACCTTTTTTTGTTAAGTACACAACTCCACATGTGTTCATTCATAGTTTTGATGCCTTCAGTGAGAATCTACAATGTAAATAGTCATGAAAATAAAGAAAACACATTGAATGAGAAGGTGTGTCCAAACGTTTGGCCTGTACTGTAAATATATATAGATATACAGTATATATAGATATCTTAAAGACCACTCAACAAAGATAACACTGGTATTACACAGTAAAGCATACACTTGATATTGCACTAGTAAATTTGTCAGTTTCTGTGTTTGGTCTACTTGGAGCAGTGTTGATTGTCTGACAGCAGCAGGAAGGACAGATCTGCAGTATCTGTTTTTCACACCACATGGGTGGAGCAGTCTGTCACTGAGGGGGATGTCTAATGAATCTCCTTTCTCCCACAACCTCCACCAGATTGAGGTGACATCCCTCAGTCTCATCCTTCTTTATCAGTCTGTTAAGTCTCTTTCTATCAGCAGTCAAGATGCTACTGCCATTGCAGACCACACCACAGAAGATGACTGAAAATTCCTCAGGAGTGGCCCCTGCACTCCATAACACTTGAGTCTCTTCAGCAGATAATCTGTTCTGGCTTTCTTATATAGAGCATTTGTAGTGTCAGTCCAGTGCAGTTTATGATTCAGGTATCAAAACAGTCCTTCAAAGCCTCCTCAGCCTCACTGGACGATCTTTTCACAGGGGTTGTGGTTGCAGCCTGGATGTAACAGAGTAGATGACATCAAAGGCTTGGAGCAGTGAGTGTCTGCAGCGGGGGGGCATCATGATAACATGTGAAAATTCCCTCAGTAGGTAATATGGCCTGAGATCTTTTCACAGGTATTCTGTTTGCAGCCTGGTTGTAACTGAGTGGATGGCATCACAGGCTGCATCAGTGTTTGCAGAGGGGGGCTATCACAATAACATGAGATTGTGTTTATGTTCAGAGATAACATGGTCAGCCTTGTCTCTGTAAACAGCATAATGCTATATTCCCAGTATTCCCTCTGGTCAGCATTACTAACTCATCCATCTTAATGGGAAGAGACCTCACATTCCCCATGATGACTGAGGGGAGGAGTGTTCTATAGCATAATTTGCTAACACAACACTCAGCCCTGACACGGCCTCCCCATCTCTTCTTCCTCTTCAGGTCATGGGGAACATTAGGTCACACCCCAGGTAACACCACCATGCTACAGAGTACCATCAGCTTATCCCTGGTGTAAAAGAATAGGCCATGACTGCATCCAGAATCCCTATACAAGATTGTAAACAATGTAATGATCAGCAGAAAGATCGGCACAAACTCAGCAAGCCACTATTGTCTAAAGTTCCAGTACGAGCTAAGTTAAAGAAATTAGAGGAGAAAGCTTAACAGTGAGCAAGAGCTGCTGAGCCACGCTGCCAGTCTTGTGGCACTATCTGGAACCCATGTACTCCATTATTAGACAAGACAACAGGCAGTACAAGTGAGCCAGGATAGTATGTAAAGAGAGGTAAAAGGAGGACAGGAGAGAGAGGAAAGAGGCAGAGTAGAGGGACAGGAGAAAGGAAGAGGAGAGGCAAGATCACCCACAGGACATAGCTTGTCTGGGTGGCTTCTGAAGCATACAATTCAACATCTCTAACCATGTACCAATATATGTAAGGGCCTTCTCTTGTAAGTGGACAACCTAAATAGCTTCCAACAGCGCAAAATAAAATTCACACACATCAAATCTGCTGGGAAAAAATACTAGAGGAAAAACTGCTGTTGTCACATTGACAAAACCTGATGAGAACCCCACCTCTGCTAGTAAGATCCTTCTGAAGGCATTGGCGATCGCAGCATCTATCCCCACCATGTCAAACTCCATATTGCTCTCATCCAGATGCACTACATCAATTCTGAAGTTCTGCAAACAGAGAGAGTCAGTTTGAATGCTCATTGGTTAGAAAAACTCACAATACATTAAACTAAGTTTGACTGGACAAACAGCAAATTTGTTATCTCTTTTTGAGCATAGGTGTGAAATAATGTTTCAGTTTGACCATTTTTAGCTTGTTAGATACAGTGTATGTATATACATTTTGTGTAACCACGATTCCAAAAAAGTTGGGACGATGTGTAAAACAGAAAAAATAATAATAAAACAGATAATAAAACGTGATCCTTTTGAGAAACTCTATTGAAAACAGTACAAAGACAATATATTTTACATGTTTAAGATCAACTTCATTGATTTTTGTAAATACATGCTCTTTCTCAATTTGATGCCAGCAACACAGTTCAAATAAGTTGAGACAGAGGCAAGAAAAGACAGAGAGTCATCGAACGCTCAAAAAAAAAAAAAAAAACAGAACTGTTTGGCATCAATGAAAGACTCATTCGTTCACAACTACGGATGGGGTGAGGTTCACCATTGTGTGAAAGACATTACTCCATCCTTTGCAAATGACTGTATTCTGTTTTCACACAGCTTCCCAAATTTTTTGGTTGTATATATAGATTTCATAGATATTTTATGATATGCATTTCTACAGCTTTCCTGAAAGGTTACTATCTCTAACCCACAACTTCTGTTGACCCATGGATCTGAAATGTTTGGCTTTGATTCATTATAGTGCTGAGAAAGAATATATAGAAAATAGAATGATTTGAGGCTAAGAAATCAGTCATGGCCATTCTAAAAAAAGAAAAGTGAAAGTAAGTTTGTTCATTCAATCTGCATACGTTTGAGGACTTGGAAAGGGCTTATGGTTGTGTTCACTGCAGAGCCTTGTGGGGATGTAGCAAGAGTCAGAGCTGAGGAGTCTGAGAATGCAACCATGTGCAGACAAACTGTATTTCCCAACAATGGACAAACAAGTGTTCCTGAGCCCACGTAGAAATATACTTCATACAATCATGCATTTCACAAAGCGGTCAGTTGAAGTCAATGAGGTAAAATATTAAATATATTGTCTTTGTATTGCTTTCAATTGAATATACATCAAAAAGGATTAGCGATTAATTCCACTCTGCTTTATTAATGTTTTGCACGGTGTCCAAATTTGGGCTTATGCCAGTCAATCTATGATCCAATGGTTATGTGCTTTGGGTAGAGACCAAAAGAATGAGATGGTGGATGCAAGTGGACAAATTCAGTTTCCTCTGCAAGGTGGCTGGGCTCAATCTTAAAGCTAGGGTAAGAAGCTCAAACATCTAGAGGGAGCGAATGATACAGCTGCTGCTCCTTGGAACCAGCTGAGGTGGTTCATATTATGTAGCTCATCTGGCTTGGAAAAGGCCTTGGGATCCCACAGGAAGAGCTGAGATACGTTGCCAGGGAGAGGGACATCTGACTACCTTGCGTTGCCTGCGGCCACCATGACTGGGCCACAGATAAGTGGCAGAAAATGATTAGATGGATGGACTTGATTTACAGACAGATCCAACACACATCGCCTATCACTATCAGCCATTTTTAGGTCTAAAATGCCAGAAATTTACCTTTTGAAATGTATGCATATCCCAAGTGTCATCGTAGCCAGGGTAGTTTCCAGGGAAATCTGATGTATGAACCTAAAAGCAACAAATCATCAATCTAAAAGCAAAATAAGATACTGCTACAAACATAAATTTACTTGAGTGCTTAATGCATTAATGCGGTGGTACTGTATATGTCACACCCATAAGATTACATACTTAGCGTTTTTTTTAAACCATAAATTTAATTTCACATCTTTACACTTATTACACTCACTACTGTATTTTGTATGACAAGATTTAATATCATGCAGTGGGGCTATGGATTAGCCCTTTTCATGGACCCTTCTACTCTGGTGGCTCTGATTCACACAGCATTGTCCATCTGGTACCTCTGGAAGACCTGGGCCACCCGATCTTCGTTTTGCTTTGCTCTTTTGGTGGACTTGGAAATTAAGTCTTTTCAATGTATCTTTAAAATGCTGAGTGAAAAGATTTAAAAATTCTTTATAATTAATCTATTGAGAACAACAGGTAGCTGGATTTCTAAAACAGGACAATAATATGAATTTAGTATGTTGTTTGGAGTTAAATGAATAATTTATTGTGGAACCAACCATCATTAGAAAAAAAGGAGCTGGATGAGTAAAAAATAAATAAAATTCTCGGTTTGCAAGAGTGACAGAAACAGAAAAACTAGTTCACTGTGATGGATTTATGGCTGCAACCTGCTCTGCTACCCTTAGTGTAAGAGATAAGCCAACAATACTCCTGATTGTATACATAAAATCAAACTAGTCAAACTGTTGACCGTGAGTTTGTTTTTTGGTTTGTTCTTTTTTTTGGCAGGCATTGTCCTTAAAGTGATGACATTGTTGCTGTCTCGGTAGTCAACTAGTAGTCAAGGCCAACAGCATTGGAACTGCGTGTGGTTTTCGCTGTGTTGGTGTTAAATAAATATTCGGCACCTGTGATTGGCAGGAAATCTCCTCCCTGAGAGACTCTGGACAGACTTTTTTATTATTATTATTTATTTATCTAGGACAGTGCACATTGATGAACATTGCTGTAAATGTGCCAGTTTATAGCTGATTAGCTAATTTTCAACTGTAGTCCTTGGGCAGAATGTTAATTGCCTAGAAGAATGACTCTGCATAGAACTGACAGTCACTGTAATATTATACTGGTATAATGCAAGAGAAATCTCAACCTTGAGCAGCTACGAGAGAATGCATGTCATAATGCTAAGATCATGCTGCGTAAGCCGTAAGGTGTAAATACAACAGAAAATCGTAAGTTTCTATATGATTATTTTGAAAATAAGTGATATTTGAAATGATGTACCAGAATGTTGTACTTTAAAATAGCACAGCATTATACAGTAACTGTACTACATATGTTCTACGTCCAGACAGTGATATATTAAAACTATTTCTATTACTTATTATTATATTACAAGAATTAAAATGCAAATAGAAACAGAATGTGAAGATGAGATGTGTTGCTGGCATCAAATTCTAAATGAGCATATAATTTTCAAAAAGAAACTACATTTCACAGTCTCAACATTTGATATGTTGTCTTCAATGAAATATGGGATTTCAATCTTTTATCAACACATTGTTTCTATTTACGTTTTACACACCGTCCCAAATTTTTAAAATTAAATTGCGTTATTCCCTGAGTGGGCAACAGCGCCCACAAACAAAAACGGCGCCCCTCCTCCCTCATTTGGGCTGTCCGCCCCGGCCCCGACTGTTTCGGAATGACGCAAAAATCCTTAAATTATTGTATTTATGGTATTTTCAACCATAAAATGCTGTCGGTGACCATTAAGCGACATAAACCTTAGGCCCCGTACAGATAATGCTAGTTCATGTCAAACACAAGTACAGCGCGCAGCAGTAAGTTGACTGCTCAGATCTGTACACACGCGGTGACAGTTATGTTTAGGTCAGTCCAGCAGCTGAGATGAATTCTGAACGTTGCAGCTAACGGACGATGTTGTCATAAAACCTTTGTTAAAAACGGACTTACGTTCTTCACACCAAATTCCCCCAGTATAACTCGATCCCGAATTTCCTCCACGTTCTTCATGGTCGCCGCCATTTTTTTACTCTGCTTTATTCCGCCTTCTTCTTCTTCTTCGTCTTCTTCTTCTTCTTCTTCTTCTGCTGCTTCTTCTTCGTCTTCTGTTTGGTTTTACGGCGGTTGGCAACCAACTTACTGTAGCATAACCGCCACCCTCTGGACTGGAGTGTGAACAGGAGCGTGACAGGAAACAAAATCGAAAAAAACAAACAAACAACCCCCCCCCACCACCAATTTAAATCCTTCGTTCCAGGCCTGTCTCTCTTAAAAATACCAATACCCTTCCATACATCTTGGATGATTCATCGAGGATGTTCTCTAAGGAAAAACATACCCTTGCTTGCTTTGCTGCCTCCTTTATTTTCTTCCTCTCCTCCTCATATGCTGGACACAACAATAACACATGTTCTGCAGATTCCAATTCCCCAAAACACTCATACTTTCCTGTTTGATGCTTGCCTATCATATTCAATGTCTTGTTTAGTCCTGTATGCCCTATTCTCAACCGAGTAATAATCGCCTCTTCTCTCCTCCTCCTACTGACTCTCCTCCCACTGCTCACCTGTTTTTGGATGTTGTACAGATGCCTACCTGTGTCTAAAAAAATCCCACACCTCCTGCCATGTTATATGCATATGGTTCTTAATTATACTTTTTGCCTCTGATTTGCTTAATGCCACATCTAGTTGTATATACTGCGACTCGAGAGCCTGTTTTGCCAATGCATCAGCGCCCTCATTACCATCCACACCCATATGTGCTGGGACCCAGATGAAGCTGACCTGAATATCCTCCAGGTCCAGTTCATAAATAATACTGTATATTCTGCAAAGAATGCCTTGTCTGCAGGATTTCCCAGATTTGATGCTGGCCAGTGCTGCCACACTATCTGATGCCACCACAGAGCTTTGGCGCCCATTTGTTTTAACCCATTCCAGTGTGTACAGTGTACACTGCCAGTTCGTCTGTAGTTCTCTTTTTAATAGTGACCCTATTAAATGCCAAATTCCGACCTCTGACCCAGAGGGCCCTGTCATCTGCATAAAGGGACTTCCCTATACTCCAATCAAACTGTGGAAACACACCATTTATCATAATATTAAACAATATAGGGCTACACACACTGCCCTGTGGGGTTCCATTCTCCACTGGGTACATCCTGGAGTGATATTCCTTTACCTTAACCTCCACCACTCTTCCCTGAAAAAAGTCCATAATCCAATTGAACGAATCTGTGTGCTTTACTAATCTTCCAACCGTTAATATTCTTGAGGTATTTCCTGGGGTGCAATTCCCCAAGTGGCGTTGTCGGTTCTCCCCCTCATACTACTTGATGACCTCTCTCCCCTCACTCCGCCACATTTTGGCGTTGATCAGCAGGATTCTGTACAGGCAGAGACGTTTTTTTTTTCTTTCTTTTGCAACCCAGTTGGTTTGTTTAGTTATTTGTGTTGTATAGGCTTGTGTTTGTGGGCAAAACAGCAGTAGGTCTGCAACGGATCCCTGATCTGCAAGCCAGTACTCTGTTGACCTCTTATTCTGTTTCCTAATGGAGGAAGAACTCTCCCAGTTAAGAGACCTTGTTGCACAGCTGCAAGCTGAGAATCGACGGATGCGGCAGGAACAAGAAGCCAACCAGCCTGGGACCAGTGTTGCATCATCAGGCTCTTCTGCCCTTGCACACCCCCCAGTCAACATTCCAGTAACCGAGAGACTGATTTATCTTCCTAGAGACCGGAAATGCCCCATGTTTAGAGGTAAAACTAGTCTGAACATTGTTGAATGGGTGGAAGAGATCCAGGCTTGTATACGGGCTAGGCGTCTGTCATCAGCTGAACGAGCACTGTTTATTTTCGATCATTTAGAGGGAGAGGCAAGAGAAGAGATTAAGTACCGGTCTCAGGAAGAAAGGGAGGACCCAGATAAGATTTTGGCTATCTTACAAGAACTGTATGGGTGTACCAGATCTTATGTGTCTCTGCAGGAAGATTTCTTTTCAAGGAAGCAACAAGAGGGTTAAACACTGCAGAAATTTTCACATGCAATAATGTGTCTAATGGACAAAGTGATTAAAAAGGCCCGTAATGGTCTAGTGAATAGGGATCAGATCAATTTGTTGAACATGTGTCTGTAACTTGTTTTGTTTTCAAATATGTTTATTGTGAAATAATTCTTCCTTCCAACAAGACAGAGTCTGACATTCATATGTTTCTTTTAAGTGAAAGTCATACACAAACAACAAGACATATATCTAAACAACAAGGAAGGCCTATTGACAATATACATTACCAAAATATAATAAAATAATAGTAATAGTAAAAGAACACAAAAAAAACGATAATAAAAATAAAATTTCATCAATAGCAGCAAAACAGGACATACACAGCCAGTTCCCCTACCCCACCCCCTTCCAGTCCCCTGATTAACCCCATAACCCCCAGGAGTGCCAAGTTATTAGTCCATTTAATCTGCAGTTGAGTCAAGGTAAGAGATTAACGGTTCCCAAGTTTTTTCAAACACCCTCAGTTTGTCTTTTAAAATGAATCTGATTCTCTCCAAGTGGAGGGTGTTGGTCAGGTCTGATAGCCAATGTTTGAATGAGGGTACTTCCTTTTCCTTCCAACTCAGAAGAATCAGTTTCTTGGCAGTTATAACACCATATGACAGGAGACGTCGTTGTGCTACATTGAGCTTGAGGAGCTCATCAGATATCCCCAAAATGATCAATACAGGGTCATGAATAATTTGAATATCCAGAATCTTGGACAAGAAATTAAATATATCCCCCCAATATTTTTGTAGTTTATGGCATAGGGCATAACTGTGTGATAAGGTAGCCTCAGCACACTCACATTTCTCACACATTGGTGACACATCTGGGAAAATTTTATGCAACTTGGTCTTAGAGTAGTGTAACCTATGTAGAATTTTAAACTGCATCAAACAGTGTCGAGTATTAATGGAACATTCATGTATGTATTCAAGGCACTCTTCCCACACAGATTGAGGTATCGGGCTTCCAAGTTCTGTTTCCCATTTATCCTTTAATGTGTCTGTTTTAGGTGTACCCATGCTCAATAATGTATCATATAGCTCAGAAATTATGGAGTGTGACCTAGCAATGAATGTAATGGAGTTCTCCAAAGTATTTGTTGATACAGTCTCAAAGCTAGGGAGATGTGTTTTGACATAATTCCTTATCTGGAGATATCTGAAAAAATGATTCTTTGGCATCTTAAATTTCTCCTGAAGTTGTTGAAAAGAGGCAAAGGTACCGCCAATGTACATGTCCCCAATGCTTCCTATCCCCAGTTCCCTCCACACATTGAATGCCCCATCCAAAGTGGAGGGGGTGAAGGTAGGATTAGCAGCTATAGGTAGCAGAGAGGAGAGCGCACTTAGGTTGAAATGCTTTCTCAGTTGTTTCCATATCCTGATAGTGTCGTGAATAATGGGATTATTATTGTAACATGCTCTGTTGAGCTTCACAGGTGCTAATATAACTGCTCTTATTGAGTATGGTAGACAGTCTTCATGCTCCATCTCCAACCCACTAAAGGGTGAAGGGCTATCCCCCAGCCAGTGTGCAATAGAGCGTAACCCAGCAGCCCAGTAATATTTCTTGAAGTCTGGTAATGCTAAACCCCCAGCACACTTGTGTTTACAGAGGTGGTCTTTTTTAATTCTGTGTGCTTTGTAGTTCCATATGAAAGGAAGAATAATAGAGTCCAGTTTCTTGAAGAATGATTTAGTAAGGAATATGGGCAGGTTTTGAAAAAGGTAAAGTATCTGAGGAAGGAAGATCATTTTAATGGTGTTGACTCTTCCCAGTAGGGAAATCGGTGTCCTCCAAAACTGAATGTTGTGCTCTAGCTTACTTATCAAGGTCGGAAAATTGGCCTTATAAAGGTCATTGTACTTCTTGGTGATTGTCACTCCTAAGTAAGTCAAATTGTCCTGGACCACCCGCAGAGGAAGCTGTTTGAGCCACTCTTGGTCTCCAAATCGTATTGGTAGCAGCTCACTCTTGCCCCAATTAATCCTATACCCAGAGAGACCACCAAACAGGTTAAACACCTCTAATATTGAAGGGACAGTTATTGTGGGTTCAGTGATATATAAGAGTATGTCGTCTGCATATAAAGAAATCTTGTTCTTGGTGTACTCTGTGTCATAGCCATGTATCCTGGGATGTGTATGGATAGTTTCTGCGAGTGGCTCTATGGCAAGAGCAAAGAGCAGAGGACTAAGCGGGCAGCCCTGCCTAGAACCTCTTCCCAGTTGAAATGGGGCAGACAGTGTTTGATTTGTAAGTATCCTGGCACAGGGGTTACTGTACAGCAGTTTGATCCAGGACAGAAATTTACTTCCACATCCAAACTTTTCCAGGACTGCAAAGAGGTAGGGCCATTCCACCCTGTCAAAGGCCTTCTCAGCATCTAGGCTGAGAACGACAAGGTCTTGTGTGGGTGGCCTATTACAGTGTATGATATTAAGAACACGCCTGAGATTGTGAAAAGAATTTCTGTTCGGGATGAACCCTGTTTGGTCTGGATGCACCAATTTGTTCATGAATGCATTGAGCCTTTTTGCAAGTGTCTTAGTCAAAATTTTTTGGTCTGAGTTTAATAGTGAAATTGGCCTATATGAGCCTACTTTTTCTGGGTCCTTTCCTTTTTTTAACAGTAAAGTGATAGTGGCTTCAGTCAGTGTTTGTGGCAGTATACCGTCGTCATATGATCGAGTATACAATGCGCGCAGATATATGACCAACAATGTACCAAATTTTTTGTAGATCTCGTTACTGAGCCCATCAGGGCCAGGGCTTTTCCCATTTTTGAGTGATCTTATTGTTGCTAGTAATTCTTCACAGCTAATATCTACATTTAATTGTTTTTGTTCTGCGTCACTTAGAAATGGGAGGTCACATTTGTCCAGAAAATATTTTGTAGCATTAGGTGATGCATTATGTTCGGATGTGTATAGGTTGTTATAAAACTGTGTAAATCGGTCATTAATATCTTTATGTGAAGTGAGGGTGAGTCCTGTGTCTGAGTTAATTTTATGAATTGTCCTGTCATTTTCAAGTTTATGTAATTGTCTGGCCAATAGTCTATGTGGCTTATCACCAAATTCAAAATGTTTTTGTTTTGCAAAGACAAAAGCTCTGCTAATCCTATCAGATAATATTCTGTTCAGCTCATACTTGAGTCCAGCGATCCTTGTGTGTTTGTCCAAAGAGGGTTGTTGAGTGTTGTCCCTGTCCAACTGACTGATTTCCTTTTCTAATTCTAATTGTCTTTTTTTATTACCCTTTTTGAGGGATGACTGAAAAGAGATAACACAGCCCCTTAGATATGCCTTAAAAGTTTCCCATAATAGCGTGGGTGAGATGTCATCTTTATCATTAGTTTCAAAGAAAAGTTTTATGTGCATTTCTAAATATTCACAGAACTTGGTGTTTGTAAGAAGTTCTGCGTTAAATCTCCAGGCTTGTTGGCTGGGTGTATGCTCTGGGAGCTAAAGTGCAAATGAGACTGGACTATGGTCAGAAATTATGATGTTGTGGTATTTGGCATTGTAGCAATGGGGTAGCAACTTGCCATCAACCAGAAAGAAGTCTATCCTAGTATAGACATTGTGCACTTTGGAGTGGAAGGAATACTCTCTGCCCGAAGAGTTAAAAATTCGCCAGACATCAGAAAGATTCATATTTTGTGTGTATGATTGAAGTAAAGTGCATGCTCTGGATGGTTCTATTCTGAGGGTGGACGATCTATCCAGGTATGGATCCAAAACAAAATTAAAGTCGCCACCAATTACTAGGTTTGTGTTAGAGATGTCTAGTATCAAATTCAAGACTTTTCTGAAAAATTCTGGATCGTCGTGATTTGGTCCATATATGTTCAGTAAAGTCATTGGGGTGGAGTGTACTTCCCCCACAAGAATTACATACCTCCCATCCTTGTCAACAATTGTAGACATTTGCTTAAGAGGAACCCCTTGCGTATCAGAATTGCTACACCTCTGGCCTTTATAGAAAAATTAGAATGGTAAATTTGCTGTATCCACCTACATCTAAGTCTATTGTGTGAGTCATTCTTTAAATGCGTTTCTTGCAAGAAAATAAAATCTGCATGTAATGATTTAAGATGAGCAAGCACTTTACCTCTCTTAACAGGTTCATTAAGGCCATATAAATTCCATGAACAGAAGGTTAGATTGCCACCACTCTTCCCAAACTGTTCCTCAGCATGCATCAAATGGGTAGGATAAAGGCATATATCAATCTCTTCCTCTTTCTTGCATGGAGCATATGACCGCAAACTAAATAGCACTCCAACCCCCCTTCCCCCCTTCCCTCTCCCACCCTAGAAACATTTAAGCACATAAAAAGACAAAAAAGGGAAAATAACAAAATAATAATAATAAAAATAAGAAACAAAAATAATAAAAACATATATATTGTCGGCCTTACAGTTAGTGCTAAATAAGAACCTTCAAACAAGGAGAATAAACTCTTAGCTTCAACAACTAACCTTGAGCAACTCTTTATCCTAGTAGCTCTGCAGATAAGAAATAACTCCTAACCAAACCTGTTAGGCTGAAAAATAAAATCCCCAAATTTTGTGCATCCTCCTAGGGATACAATGAGAGGGATGTGCTCTCCAACATTGAGCTTATTGATTTAAAATGGCAAGTGAAAAGCCATATAAATGTCTTTCTGAAATATCTCTTTTTCGTAAACAGGCAAAAGATGAAAAACAAAGCTAAGAAATAGAGAAAAGGGGAGCAAATTGACATTTGAATATAAAATTAGACTGTGATATTATCTTATGAGATTTGGATGTAAGTAGGCTGGGTGACCCAAACTCAGAAAAATATATTTCAAAAAGTAAGTGTTCATATATTTTGGGCTCACACAGTAGCACTAGAGGTCTCATGCATCCTCTTCTCCCGCCTGTGTCTGCTGATCGGAGCCTGGCAGGCGTTCAGCGAACAGGCGCGCCTCTTCCACATCTGTGAACGTAGTCTCCTTCCCGTTGTGCGTCACTCTTAGCTTGGCAGGGTATAGAAGTCCGAATCTCACGCCGGGTTTGTCCCGTAGCGGGGGTGAAGGCTGCACGGCGTTTAACAACAGCCGGTGGAAAGTCTCTGAAAATCTGAATGTGAGGGTTTTGGACTGCATTACTTTCTTCAGAATTTCCTCAAAGACGTGGCAGTAGTGCACCCTAATAATGAAATGCCGAGGTGGCTCGCCATCCTCTGGGCGTGTTCGCAGAGCCCTATGAGCATGGTCGATCAGTGGGCTGTTGTCAAGCTGTAGGACCTCTGCTAGTAATTGTGCCACAAAGTCTCCAGGTTTCTTTCCACTCTCAAGCCCCTCTTTAACCCCGGCTATTCTCAAATTCTGCCGTTTAGACCGCCCCTCAAGATCCAGGCTCTTTTCTGAAAGTTCGCTTAGTTGACGCTGTAAAGTCTTAACGATAGCTTCGAGCTTGGAATTCACCTTTGATTTGCCCATTTGCAATGCTCTTTCGAAACTTTGGGTATCACAAATCCACAATCCGTCAAATGCACAAGTTTAGCTTGTGTTGGTTTGGTTTTAAATGAAATTTAAGATAAAATTCTGCAGGAGCTGCAGCAAGCGCGTCCTATCTCTTCATCGCTCAACAGCGGCCCCCATGTGTCTGTAACTTAAGAAGGGAACTTAAGCAATTTGCCCGAAGCCACCTTGATAACTGTCCGCAGTGAGGCCATTGGGTGGGAACAAAAAGGGATACCAGGGGGTGGGAGGGGCAGAAGTCATTCTGTCCCCTCTGTGTTCGGTGTGCTAGGTGAACTGAGGGAGATTCTCAGGAACCAGCAAGAACAGTTAAATCAGCTCACCAGTAGTCTGGCAGCCCTTAACCATGTCCCTAGAGCTCAGTCAAACCAGCACCCAAAAACTGTCATTTGTAGAAGGTACGAACCTGGCCACTTTGCTAGGGAATGTAAGGGTGAGTATGTGGCTGCAAGGCCCCAGCCAGCTTCTGTAGCGGCACCTTCCAGTTCTAATGACAGGCACAGTTTTTCAAACCAAGGAAACTTTCACTCCCTGAACCGTTGAGCCAAAGTTCAGGTGGGGGCTCCTCAGGCTCAGATTCTGCCATAGAAGCTCCTGAGAGGTGTCAACCATAACTGAGAGTTTCTTCAAACAGCATTTTGAACCTTGGGGCCAAGAACAACTCTGCTCTTGTAACTGGTTGAAGCTAAGTGCTGCTAATGGGCTAGCAATACCACATGTGGATTACTTTGAGTTGGATGTGCAGCTTTGTGGGAAAGTAATTGCAAAGCGGGGAGTATTGGTGGTCAGGGATCCCCCAGGCAGCATGTCCTCAGTACCTGGTGTGCTAGACAGGATGGACAGGATTTCTCAAGTGGGACTCTGCCAAATAAAGTGATCCGTGGTCTCTTCACATACACTATATATCCTTTACAGTTTAGCAGAAACTCTCACATCTTTGGTCAACCTGTTTTTTAAAAAAAATTACGTACCAACTTTTTAAAAATGCCTTTACCTCCTAAAGCAAAAGAGCTTCACTTTAAAGTATTCAATGATATATATCCTTCAAGCAATCTCCTCAGACAAAGATTTAATATAGAAAACAAAAACTGCCTATTCTGTGATGAACACACTGAGACCACGGATCACCTATTCTTCACTTGTACATTCAGTAATACTTTCTGGAATGATATGCATGTGTGGCTGGAGCCCAAAGTTCCCTCTCACTCTCCTTCACTTCACCAACAGAGACATCACATTTGGAATTCTAAGGGAGGATAAGAACTCAGACCTTCTATTGAATACCCTACTTATTCTGGGGAAAACCTTTATCCACAAATGCAAATGTATCAAAACACAACCACTGTTGGCGGTTTTTAAGAGAGAGCTAGCTTTGTTTCATAAATCTCTGACGTTTATGAAGAAGAAAGGGAAGAAACTCCTGAATATCATTGTTGACCTAAAACTGTTATAAGTGACCCCTTAGGGTTTGTCCTTCTTTGCTTATCTTTCGTTTTTTCTATTGTTTTCGTTTCTTTTTTTCCCCTTCTCTCTTTTCTTTTCTCTTATGTTGTTTTCTCTTATTTGATTATGTCTTCTTTCTTTTAATGTACATGTTCTACCTCATTATGTTACGTATGTGGTTCTATGCAAAATGTGGTGTGTGTGTATGTGAGGCTGGGGGTTGGGTTTTGCATGTGCTCTCTCCGACAGTATCGGTGTGGCTTGCGGGTTGGAGGAGGAGCTGGCTGCACACATCTGTGCCTGATCTTCATCAGGAGCTTACTTAAGGCGAGCCCGCCGGTGTTCTCGCTGCCAGATCTTGCCTACATTTACACCCTGGTAAAGAAAGCCCATAAACAGCTGTATTTCTGAAGGAAAATTAAAAACACAAAAATTCCATGGAAAGTCCTTGTCAGCTTTTATAAAGGAGCAAAAGAAAGTATCCTGACTGGAAATATAACAAACTGGCATGGGATATGCACTGCCCAGGACAGGAGGCTCTGTAGTGGGTGATCAAAATTGCCCAGAACATCATTGGCACACATTTAGTGAGCGTCAGTGGTACTGGTATGGTGAGGTGCCTGTGCAGAACCCAAATACAAAGCCTAAAAGTCATACCCACTTAGCAACAGCCTGTTCACTCTGCTGCCATATGGCAAGCGATGCCGAATAATCCAATGCCATACTACCAGACTATAGAGCTGCTTCTTTCTTAAGGCTGTGATACTCCTCAACTTATCCTCCACAGACCACCATAAATAATAGTTTTGTTTATGTAACATCAAGGGATTTCAACTTGCATTTTGTTGTGCAACCCTGTGTTGAAAAATGACAAAGTTTGAAAAAGTAGTAAGTCATCAAATATTACTAACGCCTTTTCAAGTTATCAAGTGGCAACTGAGAATCTTTGTAGTCAAATATTCGCCAAGACAAAATCACCACAATTTCCACACCTTTATTGCTGGCATGAAGATTTGAGCACATTCCTCTTGGCTACACACAATTTAAACAACATTTCAACAAGACTTTAAACGGACAAACAGATAAAGTTGACATTCTGCATTAATTCCAAAAGTTTGAGTTTAGACTTCCGGTGTAGCGACTAATGGAGTAGGACGCGCTTCCCTGAGCTCCCGCAGCTACCTTCACTAATCCTATCTCAGGCACACTTTTGTATCTTTTTCCCGTCTTTTTTCCGCTGTGTGTTTTTTCCCACCACCATAATTTCAATTCAACGCCGACCTCTCTTCGATTAAAATTTTTCCTCACAGTTTTCCTCACAACCCCGGTATCCAACACCTTGGAGGTTCAATACATTACTTCTTTCAGATGATAAGTTTAATAAATTCATTGCAGCTAAAATTTATGATTTTATTGCTTTAAATAATAATGACACAGACCCAATTTCATGCTCATTGCTCTGGGAATCGTTAAAAGCATACCTACGGGGACAAATAATCTCGTATTCTGCCCATTTGAATAAGTCCCGTAAAGCCAAATTGCAAGAACTCTCTAATAATATCAATAATTTAGATCAACAACTTGCTACCTTTCCCTCTCCCAGTTTACTTAAACAATGTGTTGAGCTACAGACTGAATTTGATTTAATTACCACTAATGATGCAGAGCGGCTTCTTTTACGTTCACGCGCCACGTATTATGAACATGGTGACAAGGCAAGTCGGCTTCTTGCTCATCAGCTACGTCGCCAGGCAGCCTCACGTATGATTCCTCAAGTAAAAGATTCTTCAGGTATATTGCATAAAGATCCCGAGACCATTAATTCTGTCTTTCACTTATTCTATTCCTTTTATATAAATCTGAATCTCCACCTGACACCACTGGAATGAATTTGTTTCTAGATAGCCTCAACTTCCCTGTGTTAAACCCAGACTCTGCTAAAGAACTTGACTCGCCATTAACGGTAGAAGAAATTATTCTTGCTATGAGAAACATGCAGAATAACAAAGCTCCTGGCCCGGACGGATTCCCAGTTGAGTTTTTTTTTTTAAATTCAAGATAAACTGTCCCCATTATTGCATGCTGTATACAAGGAATCACTTCAACATGGCACTCTCCCTCCTACTTTAAGACAAGCCTCCATAAGTCTCCTCTTAAGAAAAGATAAGGATCCGGTTCTCTGCAGCTCCAACAGACCTCTCTCATTAATAAATGTGGATGCTAAGATCCTTGCGAAGGCTCTGGCCTATCGCTTAGAAAATATTGTACCATTTATTGTTTCACCTGAGCAAACTGGATTTGTTAAGGGGCGGCAGCTGTTCTTTAATGTTCGTACTCTTCTAAATATTATCTATTCTAAAGCTAACACAGCAACGCCTGAAGTAGTGATCTCGGTTGACGCCGAAAAAGCATTCGACAGGGTTGAATGGGATTATTTATTTACTGTAATTAAGAAATTTGGGCTGGGAAATGTGTTCATTTTATGGATACATCTCCTCTATACATCTCCACAAGCTAGTATCTCCACCAATAAATCCAATCCAGTTTTTTCACTCTTTCCCGTGGTACTAGACAGGGCTGTCCTCTATCTCCCCTACTGTTTGCGCTAGCTATAGAGCCCTTGTCAATGTTTCTCAGGTCCTCTCCATTTTTACTGGGATTTCACGGCACAGAATTTAAATTGTCTCTTTATGCTGATGATTTATTGTTTCAGATCCTGTCCTTTCCATCCCAATAATTTTATCTACTTTTCAGAGATTTGGATCATTCTCAGGCTACAAAGTAAATATCTCTAAAACTGAATGCTACCCTGTCACCCATGCTTCAGCATTACTACTCAAACAATCTGACATCCCTTTTAAATTTAGTCTGTCTGGCTTTAGGTATCTAGGGATCAATGTAACCAGAACGCTAAACTCTCTTTTTTCTGCTAATTTCCTGCCTTTAATGTCTAATATTAAATCTGACCTCCAAAGATGGGGAAGCTTACCTCTCTCATTAATTGGAAGAATTATTGCAATCAAAATGAATATTTTGCCTAGATTTATATTTTTGTTCCACTGTCTCCCACTTTTCCTCCCAAAGCTTGTTTGTCTATATCTTGTCTATATCTGTAAATTATATATATATATATATATATATATATATATATATATATATATATATATATATATATATATATATATATATATATATATATATATATATATATAGTGTGGTATGATATATAGTTAACTAAAAAATCTTTACATTTCATTGGGAATGAGCTTAATGTCTGCTCTCAAGACACAGCCTGTTAACCTGCACATGTTTAATAAGAAGAATTCAAGGGTTGTGTGTTTTTGAAATAAGTCATAGGAAGTCATAGAACCATTTATAGTGCAGTAAAACATAAATTCTTTATAACTGGATTAAATGGTAAATATGTATTTATATAGTGCTTTTCTCATCTGACAACCACTCAAAGCAACACAAGTCTGCATTTGCCCATTCACACACACATTTGCATGATGGTAGCAAGGCTACCTGTTCATAACAAGCATATATTCAAACCCTCTCGCACATTGACGGCATAGCAATTTGGGGCCCTTGGGCCCAGGATACTTCAAAATGGAGACTGCCGAGGCCAGGGATCAAACCACTGGCCGTCTGATGGGTGGACGACCACTCGACTGCTCTACCTCCTGAGCCACAAAAATCTATTCTATGTTCAATAAATGTATTTGCATGTTTGCTATTATCCATATTAACGTGCAATAATAACTCTTCCTGGCTGATCAGGCAGACTGCTGCCTCTCTCTCGCTCTCTCAACCTCTCCACTCTGTGTGCGCTCAGCTTTGCCTGCACATGCCACTACAGACATGAACTGTATGAGCTTCAAAGTTTTCTACACTGTCATCCTCACCTGTAGGTGTGGCTACGGGTAAATTGACCCTGACTGCCACCTGAGGCAGATGGGGAGGAAAGACATCCTCCACCACAACAAAATCAGGACCAGGTGACTCTGGCACATCTTCAGCCACTGGCTGTGCACTGGGCTGCAGCCTAGTCTTAGTTCTGGGTTTGGGAACTGGTTTTGCACAAGGCCGCAACTCTGACCTATGAACTCTCTTAATGGGACCTCCCTCAAAAGGTTCAACAGTATGTGTGGTGCCTTGGATGTCAGCTACCTTGTAGACTGTTGGACTCCATGCGTCTTGAATCTTATGTCTACTCAAGGGTCTGTGACGCAGGTAAACCAACTGACCATTGTCTACAGGGGGACAATACACCTTGTCATGTTGTAGTGCAATTCGCTCAGCTGCCTTCTGCTCGGAGTACTCCCTGGCTCTCTCATGTGCCTGCCTGAGTCTCTCCTGATGAACAGACAACCAGTCTTGCTTGTTGTCTGACACACACTCACGCCCTAGCAGTGCATCTACAGGGAGACGTGGCTTTACCCCAAAAAGCAAATAATAGGGCGAGTACCCTGTGGAATGAGGGGTGACATTATAGGCGTACACTAGTTCAGGAAGATATTCTGGCCAACGCCTTTTTTTCTCGGGAGGAAGTGTTCTTAACAAATCATGGAGTGTTCGATTGTATCTTTCACACTGAGCATTTCCTTGTGGCATGTATGGAGTTGTCCATGTCTTTCTAACCCCATACAGCTTGCACAGTTCTAATATAACTTCACTCTCGAAGTTTCTACCCTGATCAGAGTGAAGCCTCTCAGGGACCCCATACTTCATGAACCACTCCCTGAGCAACACTTTAGCTGTAGTGTCCGCTTTCTGGTCCCTAGTTGGATATGCTTGCGTGAACTTTGTGAATACATAGGTCACAACAAGGGCATTTTCATGTCCATCTGAAGCTGGTTCTAACACTGTAAAATCAACAGCTACAACTTCGAAAGGTCGGGAGGCCAGAAAAGCCCTGACTGGAGCCTGGATTTTTGGCTGAGGCACCTTGGTTAAAACGCACCTCTCACAGTTTTTAACCCAGCTTTCAACATCCTCATAGAGCCCTACCCAAAAACATCTCTCTCTTAGCAGGTTAACAGTGCGTTCTATGCCCTGATGCCCCATGTTGTTGTGTACACTCTTAAGGACTTGATCCCTCAAACAACTGGGCACGAGTAACTGCCACACCTCTCCATGGCGTGGATCTTTGACAACTCTGTACAGCAACGCTTCCCTTTGCTGTATGCAGCTCCACTGTTTCTGCAGCTTTTTCACTTGGCTAGACAAGGCTGCTCTTTCTCTGGGGCTTGGTCTCTTTCCCTGATCCCAGAATGTCCTGATGGCTTTAAGGGTGGGATCACTGCTCTGAAAAACTATCAGCTCCTCTCCAGTATAGCCTGGCAGAGCTGGGGTGTTACCTTGCCTTGTACTTACACCACCCGACCCTGACTCCACAGCACGGATTTCCCTCACCTTGTAACACTCAAGACCCTTACTGACAAGACTAGGGTCCAGAATTGTCCCTCGCCCAATCAGGCTACAAACTGAAATGCAATCGTCAAAATCTGAATCAGGATCTGTTTCAGGCTCCCCTGCAAACTGCTGCCTAGAGAGGGCATCGGCAGCGGCATTGCTAGAACCAGGACGGTACTTAACCTCAAAATCAAAAACAGACAGTTGTGCTACCCACCTCTGCTCTATAGCACCTAACTTAGCTGTCTGGCAGAGGGGGTTATTGTCTGTCAGGACAACAAACTTTGCACCAAGCAAGTAACCCCTGAATTTTTCAGCAACTGCCCACTTTAAGGCGAGCAACTCTAACTTCATACTACTGTAATTGCAGTCATTTTCTCAGCCTGCCGTAGTCTGTGGCTAGTGTAGGCTATGACTTTTTTGGTGTCGCCCTGCTGCTGACACAATACAGCGCCTAGTCCATGCTGACTGGAATCTGTCTCAAGTATGAAGGGTTGTGTGAAATCAGCAAAACCCAAAATGGGTGCAGTGGTAGGTTTTTTTTTAACTGTTCAAAAGATGAGCCACACTCTGGCGTCCACATTGCACAAAACTGGTCACCGTTTTTTCCTGTTATTTTCGCACCTGAACATCTGTTGACTTAATTAATGCAAAGGCCCAGCAACCTGTGAGAAACCTCGAATTAATCTCCTGTAGTAGCTACAGAAATCCAAAAATGACTGCAGCTCTTTAACAGTGGCTGGGTCCTTCCAGTTTTTAACAGCAGAGACCTTGGAAGGGTCAGTACCTACACCCTTTACTGACACCTGATGCCCCAAAAACTTCACTGACTGCTGTAGGAAAGCACACTTCTGCAACTTAACCTTAAGGCCCATCTCTGCCAGTCTCTTAAGTACAGTCTCAAGTCTCTCTAGATGTTGCTCAAATGTTTCAGAAAAAAAACAAGATATCATCTAGGTAAACTAGAAGTATCTGGAAAATTTGATTGCTCATTGTGACTTGCATAAGTCTCTGGAATGTAGTGGGTCCATTACACACACCAAAAGGCATACTCACATACTTGTATAAGCCAAACGGTGTAGTGAACGCGGTCTTCGGCCTATCTCTCTTATGCATGGCCACCTGGTGGTACCCGCTTGCCAAATCTATGGTCGAAAAGAATTTTGCCCCTCTCAGAGCATCAAAACTCTCATCAATCCTCGGGAGTGGAAATGCATCCCGTCTTGTCTTTGAATTTAATCTTCTGAAATCAACACATAACCTCAAAGTACCATCTACCTTTCTCACAAGCACTATTGGCAAAGCATAAGCACTGGTGCCCTCTCGGATGACTCCTTTTTTCAACAGCTTGCCAATGTTTTCTCTGACTTCACTGTACTGAGTGGGTGGGATTCGTCTGTATGGTTTTGTCACAGGTATATCGTCTGTGAGATGTATCTCATGTTGCACTTTGTCAGTGTACCCTAGATCTTCATCTTCAGTTGCAAATACAAAAGAGTACTTTTCCAGCAACAAAGCCAGCTGTGCGCGCTGTTCTGTGTTACCACCTACACTGAGCTGGTCCAAGATGGACTACGTATCTGTGGACATGGCAGGGTGCTTGTCAACACTCACTTCTTCAGTATCAGCTGAGATTCTCTTGAACTGTACCTCACAAACCTTATCACTTTTCACACTGTCTACATGAGTCAGAAACCCCAACCCAGTCCTTGGCTTAGCCAGATCAGACAGGTTCATGACTTGTACTGGGAAAATGTGATTTTCAGTCTGTTGGGTTTGAGTGATATAGTGATATGACGGCTGTTTCTGGTTAAACAAAAAGGATCGTACATCCGGGATGCTGAAGTTGTACCAAAGATGCTCTGTCTAATTGGAGACGAAACAGCCAATCATAATTTTCCTTCTCCAGTTCTCTAATTGGTTGATTTTGTGGCACATTGTAATGCTGTGCCAGGTTGAGCACATGTGCAGGCAAAGTTGAGCACGCAAAGAGTGGAGAGGTTGAGAGAGTGAGAGAATAGATTTTTGTTTGCTCAAGTGAAATAATTTTTAGTTTGCATATAATTTGTCTTTAAAATGTAATTTATGTGCTTGCAAAATCAATTTTTCTGTGCTCCAAATCAACCATTGCTTACTCAGGAATGAGGCACTCCATACAGCTGCCCATGGATTCTGACCCATTGCAAGAATACTGAAACCCTGCTGTCTTATTCTCCATTTAACTGTCAGTTTGTGTTTCACAGTGGGATATGAAATTTTAGCCTTATGTTTCATTCTTAATCTCTGCTTCATTCACAGATGACTCTAATGAATCCCACAGTGGTTTCTTGTGTGCCTCTGATCAGTATCTTGATTGTCTTTTCTGTAGGTAAGTGTTCAAAGCATCCCTAATGGTTTACTCCTTTTATATCACGCAAATGATGTATAGCAAACAGACACTAACATCAGGTATATAGATGTAACAGTATATTGTGGGCAGTAGAGTGGAATAATTCCTAGATTCTAAAAACATGTTGAGAAATGTTTTGTGTTTTCATTTGAAGCATGCAATAACAGCATTATTGGGTGTCTTTATAAATCAGCTATAGCTTCAGCATAAATGACTTTCACTTGTGTAAATATTATAGCCAAGAATAGTGCTGAACTTATGACATTAGCTACCAGTTTTTTACCTGTTGATGAACTGTGGTACCTGTCAGTGGGACACAAGCGGTTTGCTCTACTTATGCTCTACTTAGTGAAAAATAAAGAGAGAAAGAATGTGAGAAAAATAACTTAATTGGCCATATATTTATTTGTCTAAGCTGTTTTGGTAAGAGAAACAAATACAAATATATAAAAAAATCAGCTTAAATGATGTACCTCCTGTATTATTTATTATGGTGTTATTTATATTTTTACTAATCATTAGCTGTTTTATAATACTCTGCATCAAGTCTAACTGAGAAAAAAACAAGCAACAGTTTAAGCAACTATGGGTTTTGTTTTATTATTTTTACATTTTTTAATTTTGGTAATAATTGGTAATATTGTACGGCACAAAATATGTGAGCAAAGTAATTCCTTCATTCTAGAGGGTGATCCTGAAATGTATTTTATTTGTATTTCCATTGTGCTCAAAATATCTTTGAAAAGCTGAATGAGTCAATCTTTTTATTTGTTCTTTAAGTCGCCAACATCCAATAAGCAAAAAAGTATTATTGACACATTAAATAACTTACCTTGAAAAAAAATGCAAACAAGATGGCGGCGCGTGCAGACGCAGCGGCTCGTAGCTCCCGTGTTTACGTTTTTGTTTGTTTGTTTTTACTCGTTTCCACTTTTACTTCTCTTTTGCACATTTCACGTCCATATTTTATTGTTTATTGTTTAGTATATTTTATTGCCTAAGTATATTTTCATTCTGTTATATTTTTAATTGCTTCACGAATATTTTTTTTATTGCATGTTGGTTTATTTTATTTTATTGTAGTTATCGTAATTTTATTCACTCTTTCTAGTCTTATCTTTCTTACCATCTAACATGGGGGTTGCAATGAAAATTTCATTGACATGTGCAATGACAATAAAGACTCTTGAATCTTGAATCTTGAATCTTGAAACAATTCATATGCCAACACATCTGATGTTGCCCTTGCCTCAGTCTAATCCCGTAAATGACTAAAGTTACATAAAAACAAAAAAAATAAAGAAGACTGGAAAGAATTCAGTATGTGATACACTGGGGTACACAAACCTGAAGTTTAGTTGTTGTTTTCCAATTATGTGTAACCAACACTTGGTTTCCTTTTATCATTGGAAATGTCATAGTTTTGCCATGACATTTCACTGGGATCTCTTCATGGATTATTTATTTTCTTTTATAGCAGTGATCTGAACAGTGCAGATTTCCCGTACATTTGTTTGCATACAAATAAAGTAGTATGCGCCACAAGATTCCAGGCACTGCAAAAAAGACAGGTGAAGGCCTAGAGATAGGCCTAAAATGGTTTTAAAATGCTCTAATGTTTTCCTTTGCAGTTGTAGGTTCATATACTATGTGACTTCATTTTTCCAAGAAGAAAATATAACCAGGAAGTGTTGTTTTTTAATTTTAATCACAATTAAAATTGCAACAAAGCCCACAAAAAAAAAACACAAAAAACTTATAATAAATATGCAGGAAAGGAAGATATATTGAAACTGCTAAGAACTAACCATCTTTATGAAGATACAGGTAGGCTAAAAAAATCAATCACATGGAGTACCTAAATGTGTCAACCACTTACTCAACAAAAGACTACCATCTTGTTTCATTAGTTTGAATCAACCAAACACAAACAATATGTATAGTGATTTGTTTTGGAGGTCCTTCTAAAGGACATGATCAATCTATCTCCATTGTCTTAAAAAGCAGATAAGTGTAAGTTAATTTGTCTGCTCGTTTTACTTTTCTTTAAGTATTATCATAATACTTATTTACTTTTTCAGTGAATGTGCATATGTGTGTTTATGATGTTCAGTTTTGTTGTGACTTTGTGGGAGAGGTGTTGACTCTATGGTTGTCTTTGAAACTGTAGACCGGGATGTGAGGGATTAGGGTTACAGTTAGGTCAGAAATTGTCAATTGCTTACCCTGCCAGGCGTCCATTGGCATGTGTGTATGTCACACTCCAGTCAGCCTAGACCAAAACCAGGGTGGAGACGGAGGAGAGGGAGAAGGAACAGTGAATTAACCTGAGATGGTTAGGGCCAGCCACTGGTGAAGGGTTAGGTTGAGGTGTCACATATTGAATTATATTTTATTTCCCACTCCACACATTCATTATAAGCTTTACAAGAGTAGTACTTATTGCGGGATGGTTGTATCAGATTGCTTTACACTACACATGTGTTGTTTCATTTTGTCTCCGTCCTGTATTACAGTATTTTACTGGAAAGACAAACCAGTGTGGAGTGGCCCTCTGAAAATATTGGCAGCAAACAGCTGCAGAAATCAGGTTTACAATAGCTGAAATATTGAACCATAGACGAGAAATGGCTAAATATATAAATGTTCTTAATTTAACATTAGTCTCCTTTCTAACACAGTTTTTTTCATTTGATTTCATTTTTCGTAATGATTACACAAATGTCTAATCAGCATTTCCTATGAAGCTTTTCCATTGGCTCTGGTATCCATTCTTTCAGTGTGCAGATTATTCTATTCTCCACAGACCTGATCAGATAGGTGACATAACATAGCTTCAGTAGCTGGCTACTGAACACAGTGTTCAGGTTTTGTCCCATCCATTAGTGAGCAGGTCAATTAGTCGACAGCTGTAGTGGTCCGAGCACAACAGGCCGGAGTTCGAATGGAGGCCATCATCCTGCCCTTCTTTCTCTGACAGCCAGTATTCCCATTCTGCTGGGAGATGTTGGTGTTCTGGCGAGACAGCTTGGCAGCATGACTTTCTGTCTCCTTGATCTGCAGCTCCAGGTGTCTCTGGATGGCCAGGCCCAGCTCCTCAGGGTCTACAGAGGCCCCATACACCTCCCATGTCATCCCTTCTGCATCCCATTTCACCTCCTTCACTGGGGACTTGGGAGCGCCACTAGGTTTCTTGCCTCTATCACAGTCAGCGTAGGAAGTTTGGCTGCAGGAGGTCTCACTCTTGCTCCCCTCTGCCAGACAGATCTGGGGGAACATATGAGTTGTGACGTTTTGTCCTGTCTGCACCCCAACATCCCTCAGCTCTTTGTGGGTGGTCATGGTCCCCATGTCCCGAGTCATGATTCTGACATGGCCAATGGAACAGCTGCAGCACTCCTCTAAACCAATGTTTTTTGGGGATTGTGGCCCAGCACCAGGAGGCAGTGTGCTGATGCAAGAGCAGTTGAGGTTGCAGCACCGCATCAGGTGTTTAGCATCCAGGCCTGTCTCACTGACAGAGGACATGAGACGAGGCAGAGTGAGGTGGTTCATCACTAAAGGAGGTGCTACTGCACGCTGAATGTCACAGCTGGACTCTATGTGACGTGGCTGCACCTGGGAGGGGGCTGGGATGGGCTGGGGATGGCAGTAGGCAGCAAATGTGTCCTCAAAATTGCCATGATGGATATAGGAGCCATAGCAGAGTGCCTTGTCACATTTAGGGGGAACATGGCCCTTTTTGTCAACACCCTCCATTTTGGCTGCTGCCATGGGTGGCGAGATACCGACACACTGGCTCAGAGGCTGTTGTATGCCACCTTCTCCAATATTGACCCCTCTACAAATAGTGGTTATAATGTTACACTGTTGCAGCTGCATGGGCTGCTTGCAGGCTAACGAGGAGTGACTCTCAGCCTCTTGGATACTATTGTCTCCTCCATGGTAAGCAGGCGGCACTCCCTGTTTAACCAGAATTAAAGTGCCTGAGTGACTCCTATGAATAGGCAGGGAGACTGGCTTTATGCTGCGTACTGCATTGCCAGCCTGAGAGTTGTCTTTGATTGCATGTGATATCTTGTGGTGGTGTAAGGGTGTATATGTCTCAGCCGGACTATGAGGGCGATGTGAAGCACAGGGGTACACACAGTGTTCAGATGGGTTCTGTTTTTCTTCAGCAGGTTCTCCGCTAACCTTCAGAGTGCTGCAGTTAGTTTCTCTTGTAGGGGTTGCTGAGTGTTTTTTATAGATCTTACTGACAGCGTCCTCTTGCTCCTCCTGGCAGGTGTAACCCGGTCTTTCAGCCAGTCTGGAGGGTAATATTACCTGTGTAGCAATCTTGGAGGTGTTAAAGAGTGAGTGACCAGAGAGCTTAGATTCCAAGGAAATAGCTTCCCCAAGCGGGTACAGCTCTGACACAGGGCGTCCCGCTGCTGCCATGGAACCTTTAAGAATAAATAAAACACAGAGTGTGGATGTCTAACACTTGATCAGCTCAGGCAAAATACACACAGAAAATCATATAGATAAATAAAAAATTTGAAGCAATTTTATTTCAAGTGTTTAAGAAATATACAAGCAATAACAAATAAATAGATAAAATCATTGATGTATTTTTTGTAATATGACTATATTCACGCCTATATGAATTGTGGCCAAATTAAATTCTTAGATCTAGTTTTATTTTATCCATAGTTGAATATTGTGATTTTCTTTTTTGGTCAAATTGAGAAATCAACAACCAAGAACCAATTCAAATTGTGGCAGCTAGACTAAATAAGACTAAAATTTGACTAAATAAACCAGTCCACCTAACACTAATCCTTTATGCTACTTTGGCTGCCCACCCAAGCCTGACCTCATTAGAAGTTATTATTACTAACTCATAAAGCATTGCCTGGTTATCTATCTGACCATGCCATAACTTATTTAGGTCATCAAATGCAATTTTGCTTTAATGCACCACCATGCACAGTAGTCCTGTGCAATATATAGCCCCAGGCTTGCTGTGTGGTAGTGTGATTAAACATCCATTTTGCCCAATTGGTAGTCTAGTTTGAACAGGCATCAGCCTTTATAAAGAGTAATCCAGACAAGAGTTTGGAAAAGCCTGCTATGCTTTCTATGAGTTGAAAGCTAAAAATCTCTTGAACCCATGCCCATGCTGTACTTTGACGGCTCCCAGCAGTGATCTAGAATGGTACTTCATCATAGTTCCACAGTACATCAACAGAGTCAGCTCATTGAACTGGATGAGTCACACAAATAATTTTATCAAACCTCAAACACACATCTCTGTGAAGATGGTTGATATCTACTGGTGAAAGCAATCACTTAATTATCTGCTTCGATTGACTGGTCCTTGGTGACAGATGAATACACTGTCGCCCAGATCAGCCAAAGACAAATGAACAGTTCAATCCCTGTTTTCACCAATAAATTCAAGGGTTGTCACACATTAAAGTTTAGGGTTTGGTTGCTTGGTTATTCTTTTCTCTGGCCTCAGAACAAATAAATAACTGAAGTTGTACATGGCCAGCAAGGTATTTCTGTATTTTCTGGACACTCGATATCTGCATGTGATTAGCTTGCAATCACTTTAACAAAAACAACAACAACAACAATATGCACACGTCAGAGATAAAATTCAGATTAATATTAGGATTTTTTTTTTTTTTTTTTTTGGGGGGGGGGGGTTCCCAAAATCTGTTTTATTTCATGCATAAAATAAAGCAGAGAAAAAGCCTAATTTTAAGTATATGTGGTGTTATGATTTATATGCTGAGGACTGTCATATGCTTTCAACCCAAAGATGCTTTCTCCAAACCATATTAATGTTTCAACTAAATATTTCCAGGGAAGGCAACTTAAGACACAGATAGTCCAACAAGTGGCTCGATCAGATGTCCAAGGTATAAGCACTGAGTGGCATTACACATGACAGCATCACAAAAGACAGCTCTATTGCTACAACCATTGCTCAAACCATTCAAACAACTGGACAAAACCTTCACACATAGTAACGACCTCTGGTCAACACTAAAAAGATGGCCATAGAACCACATTAACACCACATTAAAATTGGTAAGAAAATGAGCAATGGATTATGAGTGTGCTTGGGGACCATTGTTGCATGACCTTTAACATTTCACTCTTCCCTCATCTGTTGTCATCTTTCCACTATTGACAATTAGTGTAATTACAATAACTTAAAACTTTGAAGTGCATGCAAAGTAATGATTTAATGACAACAAGAAAACATTGTGAGATTTTTATTGTGACACAATGTTTTCATGGATGAGGAAAACAAAAATGTATGTATGCATCTCCAATTCAGTCTTTGCAAACAGTTGTGAAATGGCTGTACACATCACACATGAATCTTAGCTTCATTAGTTAATTTCCTTCAATTTACTGGTAACATTCAGTATACTGCGTTTTAACCCAAAATGAATAGTTAAACATTTGGAAAATAGTCTGCTCTATATCATTCTTTACGTGGTGAACCGAGTAGGCAATTAAGACAACAAGAGGAAACCGCTAGCCCGGCTGTGTCCAAAGTTCAAAAATACATCTATGTACCAACACCACTAAAGCTCACTTGTTTTCCTGGTGTATATCATGTATCAAATACACATAAACAGAAATGTAAATTGTGACTGTAAATTGTGATTATAGGGGGATTTACATACGGTATTCTTTATAAATTAATTTCAACTTCAGTGTAGATTAAACACATGATATTCAAGGTGTTAATCAGTGAGCATTGAGAGAGAGGTGTTAGTGGTGTAATTTTGAACTTTAGACAGAGCCAGAAGCTAGCTGTTAACATGCTTCTAGTCTTTATGCTAAGGCTAACCATGTCCCGACTCATGCTCTGAATATAACACACATGCTATGGCACTGATATTGTCGAAACTGTTGCAACTCATCTCATTTTCGGAAATAATTTAAAAAATAGTTGCAGGGTGAATCTGATCAAATGAACTGGATCCATATTATGTCATGGGAATGTGTAGTGATTTAAAGCATCACAAAGCAAGTTCCAGGATCCAGACAGCAACAAGTCAGTGTTTGCTAAAAGTGCCAAGTCTGAGAGAGGGTTGAATCCCAGCTTGTGGTGTCTCTGAATCTCAGAGATCATTTTTAGTGTCTCTGAATCTCATGCACACACTGATTTTTAAAAACTTAGTTTAAAAGATGCTGGTCCATCATAATTGAAACTTGAATTCTGTAAATGTATTTTACTTTCAGGCGCTATTTCAGGTGCCGGTTTTAGGACATTAAACTTCATAACCTGATGTACAATTTTCGAATTTACCAAATACGCACACATAGATACACACGTAGATAGCAGCCATGGGGCATTTTCAGGAACTGACTCATTCAGGGAAACGACATGCAGCAACTCTGGTTGCTAACATCTTCTGCACACCGTTGTCACAATAAAAATCACACCCAGGAACACAAAACAGATGCACATACAGTATGCTTTCACAAACAGATGCAATAAGAATTGAGCCCCGGGAAAAAAACGGTTTTTCATCCAAAATCTTACCTTTCACAGAAAAATATTTGCTGCTGAGGCTCTAGCCTCCCCTCTTTCCTTTCCCTTTCGGATGTATGGGGGATGGCTGCATTTCCTTAGAAAGCCTTCTCCTTCTCCTAATATCCACAGGTGACCTCTCCCTTTCTCTCTATCCTTTAACTCCACTCCATTCACCAAGCTGCCTCTGATCCTTTCTGCTCTCCTCCACAGCCTCCTCCTCTCTCCTTCCTTTGTCTCAGCAGCCCCAGCCTGTGCACAAGATGGAGGAGACCTTCAGATAATCCTCTCCTACATCTGATTACGAATGTGAGGATGCACAAATCTTAAAATCCCTGCTCAGTAAGAGAGAGCTGAGCTGGTTAGTGGCTGGCTCATCCAGCTGTAGTGGAAGACAGATGGGGGGGTGGGGGAATGTTGATGAGTGGCGATAGCCAGGCATCCAGCGTCACTGTTCTTCCACCTGGCAAGAAGGGAGGAGGGCTGATGCATCAATGAATGTGTGCACTAGAGAGAAAATGAAGAAAACACCCCTTGTTTCTTTTTCTCCAGTGTCCACAAATTTTTTTTCATTGCTCACATACACGCTCAGTTCCACTCTGAACTCAGGTGCTGGTTTAGTTTCACACTTTGTCATTCTCTTGTTCAACCTCCCTGTAACCCTCACACCTACACCAACCTCTATCACTATCCCTGTTGCTATGGAAACAGCAATACTCAATGGGCCTGTATGTTTTTTTAAGCTGGCAATGAGACGACACAGGCAAAACAAATCAGCTGGGAACTGCTCATGTTGGTGGTTGACTCAACCACAGTCAGTTTCTCACATGAAATCATCGCTTTTCAATTCCACATATGTCAAAAAACACAGATGATGGTTTGTACAGTACTGATGAGGTTAACAGGTGGTGACAAGCATAGACTGTAGAGAACATGGATGTAGTGTCTGTGACATCACCCACAGGTTTGTAATGGAGTAGAGCTTGGGTTTACCCCCAGCTGCTTTATTGGACTACGAAAATCTAAATTTGATCAAATGACAGGAAGCCTGGGTGAAGCGAAGCTTGTATCAGCTAGTGGCAACCCCCATGGCTGACTGCGATTAGCTGCAATACCTGACAATTGTGCAAATGTACCCAAAAACATGCAAATTTCAAAAATGAGATTCAGTTCCCATTAGTTTCTATGTAGAACATGGAACAACACACCTCCATCGCTTTGTTCAGTCTGATTGAACATAAATTTCACTGGCTGCATCTTTAAAGAGTCTCAACCTGCTCCTCTACACACAGTTGAAAATTAACCAAAAAGTGTGGTAACAGTGAACCTTTTGTGGCTATTTGGTACTTTCAGATCAAGGTTTTAATGTCATGGTCTGGGTTTTGTCATTTCCTGTTTTATGTTGAAGGTTCGCCTTATGTGTCCTCTTTTGCTTAAATTCCTGTGTTTTCCCTCCTCAGTGATTGTTTGATTTGTTGTGTCTCATTAGTTGTCCTCCTCTGTGTATTTAAGTCTGTGTTTTTCCCCCAGTCTTTGTCTGGTCGTCGTCTTTGTTCCATGTGTCAAGCCTTGTGAATGTATGTGATTGTTCTCCACTGTATTCTAGTGATTCCTGTGATTTTGGACTTTTTGCCTTATTTTTTCACCTGGACCTTTTGCTATTTTTCTTTTAATGAACTTGCTGAACTGCACCAGCACCCTGTGTATCTGCATTTGGGTTCTATCCTTGTTCACATGTGACCCTAACCTTGTCAGTACGACCTGACTAAACATGAACCCAGCAGACATGCACCAGTGGTCCCCATTCTGGGGGACGCGACTGGCCATCAAGCCAGCTTCCACAAGGAGGAGAATAGGGGTACACTTCTCGTCAAACTCATTTTGACAGGTGTGACTAATCCGCAACCAATGAGGTGTTACCACAACATATGGGCCGTTCCCTTAGACCACTCTCCTTTCCCACAGTTTCCCCGCCCCAACCCCCTTTTTCCTATCCAATGAGGTGTTGTTACGTTAGGATAGGTGTTCCTAGGTATTTTCCAACGGTTTCACCGTCCCCTTTTTTTCTATCCAATGAGGTATTGCCATGTCACGAGAGGCGGCTCTCAGAATTTTTCCCGGGTTTCCCACGTTTATCCCGCCTCCCTCTAGCTAATTGACGGTTTGAGACCTTTGACCTTTAGGAACCTTTAGTAGTTTCCAGGCCTTCGCAGGGTGAGGAGATCCGGACACACGGAGGACGTAAAACATCTACTGTCTGCCCCAAACAAACACACGCACATTAGCCTCGCACATTAGCCTCCTACGGGTCATTAAAATACGTCTTTAACAGCCTGAGGGGACGATAAATAAGAAAGGTAAGATAGAGACTTTATTATCCTCAAAGGAAATACTGGCATCTGGAGTCTGCCACAAACAGACCTCTATGCGGGTAAACACTCGTATGTCATATAGTTCATTCAATCACTGCTTTAACTGCTGTGGAGAGGATGAGAAAAAAAGAAATGACGGAGACATGGTATTTTTGCCTAGGCGCTTATGTGTCAGTACAGACAAATAGATTGACGTGCTGACGTGCTGAGGTAAGCGTATTGTCCCATTTCCTGTTTCCGGTTGCTGCGTTAGTAGCTGTACTCCTGCTGCTCACGCTAGTCTGAGTTTAAACTGCAATTTTCCTTTTATTTATAAAGCGGTTAATCTATCTATTTAAACTAATGCTAGTTCTGCTCAAGCACTCATAGGTCTATCTCTCTAGCGACCGCTAATCTCACTTATTCACACACTTGTTCGGTCTGCTAGCCACATCACCTTAGCCTAGCAGCTAGCGATGGCTTCTCTCTCTCTCTCTCTCTCCCTCTCCCTCCCCTTCTTTTTTTTGCTCGATGTGTCAGATGTTTAGCTATTCCTCTGCCTCCTCTAGTGATACTGGTACATGTAATAAATGTAGTTTTTTTGCTGCCCTGGAGGCGAGGCTTAGTGAATTGGAAATGCAGCTCTGCACCATGGAAACCCAAACTCAAATACAGAAACCATAGATGTAGCTGTTAAACCTGTTGTATTTTTAGACAGCTTCTTTCCTGTCAAGCTTCACGAACCTGTATCTTAGATCCCAGCCCGACCAAGCTGTTAAAAATGTTTTACCCTTAATTGGATCTTCTTTATTAGACATGATTAACCTGTCTCTGTCAACAGGCTATGTACCACAGTAGCTGTAAGAAAACCTCTCCTCAAAAAGCCTAGTCTTGATCAAGAGGTTTAGCCAACTATAGACCTATATCTAACCTACCCTTTCTCTCTAAAATTCTTGAGAAAGCAGTTGCTAGTCAGTTGTGCAACTTTTTACATAACAATAGTTTATTTGAGGATTTCCTGTCAGGATATAGAGTGCACCATTGCACAGAGACAGCATTGGTTAAAGTCACAAACAACCTTCTAATTGCATCAGACAAAGGATCTTAGTGCTGCATTTGACATCATTGACCATGGACCACTGGAACACCTCATTGGCATGAAGGGAACTGAATTAAGCTGGTTTAAATCCTACTTTTCAGACAATTTCAATTCGTAGAAGTTAATGATGACTCCTCTGTGTTCACTAAAGTAAGTCACAGAGTTCTGCAGGGTTCTATGCTTGGACCAATCCTTTTCACTAAATATATGCTTTCTCTAGGCATTATCAGGGAACATGCCATAAATTTTCACTGTTATGCAGACAATACTCAGCTATATTTATAAATGAAGCCAGAGGAAACCAATCAATTGACTAAACTCCAAGCGTGTCTTAAGGAAATAAAGACCTGGATGGCCTGCAACTTCTTGTTATTGAATTCAGACAAAACTCAAGTTATCGTATTTCGTATCGTATCGTATTTCAACCCATGTAACATTGCAAAAATCAGGCACTTCATGTCTCAAAATGATGCAGAAAAACTAGTCCACGCATTTGTTACTTCCAGGCTGGATTATTTCAATTCCTTACTATCAGGCTGTCCGAATTCGTTGCTAAATACTCTCCAACTAATCCAGAATGCTACGGCACATGTTCTGACAAAAACCAGGAAAAAAGACCATATTTGTCCGATAGTAGCTGCGCTACGCTGGCTGCCTGTAAAAACTCAAATAGAATTTGAAATCCTTCTCCTTACCTACAAAGCATTAAATGGTCAGGCACCATCTTATCTTGAAGAACTTATAGTACCCTATTACCCCAGTAGAACATTGTGATCCCAGAATGCAGGCCTACTGGTGGTTCCTAAAGTCTCCAAAACCAGAATGGGAGCCAGAGCCTTTAGTTATCAAGCTCCTCTCCTGTGGAACCATCTTCCAGCTATTATCCGGGAGGCAGACACCCTCTCTACATTTAAGAGTAGGCTTAAAACTTTCCTCTTTGATAAAGCCTACATTTAGGGCTGGCTTAGGCTTACCTTGGACCAGCCTCTAGTTATGCTGCCATAGGATTAGGCTGCCGAGGGACTTCCAGTGATAAACAAACCTCTGTTCTTCTCTCCCTCTCCATCGTTATGCATTCCTGTCCTATCAAGGCATGTTACTGACTTGGCTTCTTCCCCGGAGTCTTTGTGCTTTCTCGTCTCGCAGGTCCGAATGGAGAGCGGCTGAACAGGACTACTGAGTTCAACTGCCGGACATCCACTGCAACTTTTATTGTTATTAGCTATGCTACCATTATTATTAGATCATTAGTGCCGTACTATGTTCATATACTATCTGCTATTAATATGTTAATACATCACATACATAAATCTATCACATGTATGTACTTTGCATACCTATAAATCTATAACAGCTGTCAAAACTGTGATTTCTGTCCAACCCGAACATCTCTCTCTCTCTCTGTCTGGCAAATCTGGCACCCCCCCTTTTGGTTTGGAGTGGTATATATTTTTGTAAAAACTTTATTGATTCTGATGTTTTTAAACAATCTCTGTTTTTCTCTTTTTTGTCACATAACAGACTCTCATCAGCACAGGCACCGTGCCAGGAGAGCCGGAGGTGATTTTTTTATGAGTCGTCTTTTAAATATGTATAAATATGTAACAACTGTATTTAGTGAATGCATGTGTTTTTTATGTTTTACAGCAAAAGCAGCACAGAGACGTTATCGGAGGCGACTGGTGAACAAACAACGAAGAAGGTGGTTGGCCGGAGCTTCTAACTGCTTTCACAAACAGTTCATCCTTCAAAAATTACATGATTTGTATGAAACAGCGAGCCAGACCTATGTTAAGATAGCTGAAATCATAAACTTGTAAACTCTAAGAGGTTAAAAAAATATGTCTGATCTCTGCCACGTTCATCAAAACCTTCATACTACGTACAGAACAAGTTTTCTCAGCAGCAGCGACTGTCTGACCCTTCATTAGAGTCTTCGTCACAGCACGGTGGGTCTCTGTTAGAGCCATATTCTCAAAATCAGAAAGAAACTGTGTTGCAACACCAGCGTTTAAATCTGGAATTAAGATGCATCTTTAACATTCCTCCCCTCAGAGAAGCACCTGATTTAGCTCAATTTTATTTCAACATTTTGCAGATTTAGTGGAGAGAGTCAGACCCGAGGCTAGACGTAATGACCTTGTACAGGTTAATAGATGAAAATGTGCAAGATCATGTCATCATTGGCTACGACGATCAGGTGGACAACATAATGACAGCTTTTGAGGGGTTGTTAGCGAGGTTAATACAATCTAACGCACAGATTAACATAGGCTCCCCTTTAGAATTTGTCATTCAAGTGATCCGAAACCCTCGAGGCGGTGGTAGACGAAAGCAGAAAATGAAAACAACAATCTCTGCTTCGCCGTCAACTTGGTCATCTCACCCATCCCCATTTCACCAATAACCTTTTGGCGGGTCTGAGTGATCAAACGGAAGTAACCCTGAGTGACATAGGCTGTAGATATAGTGGATGCTGAATTGTAAATGGTAAATGGACTGTATTTATATAACGCTTTTTTAGTCTTCCGACCACTCAAAGCGCTTTACAACACGAGCCTACATTCACCCATTCACACCTGGTAGCTAGGCCACCTGCTCATTACGAGCATTAACACACTCACATATCGATAGCAACTTGGGGTTCAGTATCTTGCTCAAGGATACTTCGACATGTAGACTGCCAAGGCCAGGGATCGAACCACCAATCTTCTGATAGGTGAGCCACAGTAAGATGGAAATGGCGAGCCGCGATTGGCCGGGGGAAAAGATGGAAATGAGGTGCCGCGATCGGCCGTCGGCCGAAAGATGGAAATGGGGGCCCGCGATTGGCCAGGGGAAATGATGGAAATGGCGGCCCTCGATTGGCCGTCCGGCGAAAGATGGAAATGGCGTAACACAAACAGCCCAGACCTTTCTCTCGTTCGAATCTCACTATCTGCCAGCAGATGTACAAATGCCCCGACTGTAAACATTTCGTCTCATGTCGTGAGGAGTAAAATGCCCAGCTAGTAGATGTAGAATCTGCGGGGCAGACCATCCTCCCCGCACTGACATAAACAGCAATCAGGACCTGTGTTACATCAGACGTCTGAAACTTGAAATAGACCACGTCAACAGTATTTTTTTTTTTACGATTTTGAAACATTTGTGAACCGGGAGGGTGTGCATGTACCCTATCTTGTGTGTACAAAATTGTTCGCTGAAGAAGAGTGGAACGCTTATGGTCTAGACTGCGTTCAAAAGCTTTCCAAAAATTCAGAAAGAAAAGACACAGGGAGGCTACGTTCATAGTGCACAATGATAAGGGATTTGACAGCTACTTGATTCTCAGTTACCTGGTGGGAGAGGGCATGACGCCCTTTATCATCATAAAAGGTAGTGTCTTTCCTCACCATGCGTCTCAGCGTTATGCCTAAGGCGGTTTTGAGGATAAATCCAAGGGTCATTTTCCTCACAAATTCGGCCTGATGAAATCTGTCCTCTGACCAACACTCGTTACGGGGATTTACCTGCAGCTAGTAAGTCGAGACTGCAGGAGCTGAGAAACGTTTACTGCGTCTGTATGGCAGTGATGAGGGAGCACGAATGGAACGAGATGAAAACGGGCATGTAAAAAAGTTCCTGGTGAGCTGTCCCCTCACTCATTAGGTGTCCTCCCCTGTGTATTTAAGTCTGTGTTTTTCCCCCAGTCATTGTGAGGTTGTCGTCTTTGTTCCATGTGTCAAGACTATGTGATTGTTCGCCAGTGTATTCTAGTGATTTCTGTGATTTTGGACTTTTGCCTTAGTTTTCACCTGGACCTTTTGTTTGTTCCTGTCTCAAACCTTCCATTATTTTCAAAGCACTATAGTTGAGACAGTTGCAGTATGTCCAATCAACTTTCTGCTCACATATTAGCATTAATTATTTTTAACATTTTCCCAGCCTGTCTCTGGCCATGCATGGATAAAGTCATATCAAATGAAAGAACAAAGTGTGTTTCCTATAATAATACAAGATATAAACTTTCTGATGTGAAATACAAAGTACCTCAGGGTTCTCTGCTTTTTCTTTTTCAACCCTGTTTCCAAAAAAGTTGGGACACTGTAAAATGTAAACAGAAACAGAATGTGATGATTTGCAAAACTCTTAAAACCCACATTTAATTGAAAATAGCAGAAAGACAACATATCAAATGTTGAAACTGAGAAATCTCATTGTTTTTTAAAACAATATCCTCATTTAGATTTTGATGCCAGCAACACATTTCAGAAAAGTTTGTACAGGGTCATGTTTATCTCTCTGTTGTATCACCTCAACACTCTCGGCATTTGGAAACTGAGCAGACCAAGTGCTGTAATTTTGAAAGTGTAATGTTTTCCCATTCTTGCTTGACATATGATTTCAGTTGCTCAACAGTTCGGGGTCTCCTTTGGCACATTATTAAATAAGAAATACGAAAATTCGACAAACATTTTCAGTGAGGGACAAGTTGGGACTACAGGCAGGCCAGTTTAGCACCCAAACTCTTACTACAGAGCCTTCATGTTGTAATACATAAAGAACATGGTTTGGCATTGTCTTGCTGAAATAACCAAGGCCTTTCCTGAAAAGATGTTGTCTACCAGGCATCATATGTTGCTTCAAAGCCTGTATATATCATTCAGAATACAGATAACATAACATAGCATAACAAAAGACTTTATTAATCTCCACCTGGGGAAATTCAGGTATTACAGGCAGGAGGTAATGGCAGGTGGAAAAAAATAGCAACAATAATAGAGAAAATACAATATACAAAACAAAAGCTGTCTACATATATATGTACATTTTATACAAAGGACTATATAAGAGAAAAAAATATGTAAAAGAAAAAATGTATACTGCCCCAAAGAACTATAAGAAAAATTACCATAAAAATATACTGCACAAAATTCTGTAGAATTTTAGAGACTTTACACAAATTGCACATGGTGGATAAAGTGACTACATCATTAATGCTATTGCACAGAAATAAATATGTATGTGTCACAGTAGAATACTATCATGTGATGATATGCAGAGTACTCAATGAGAGTGGAAAAAAAATAATATTGCAAGGTAATGGGTGTATGATAAATCACACATTAGTACAAAAAACAGACAGACTATGGAAACCAGTGCTAAATTTAGCTAAGATAACTTTGAACATGGCAGGATGAGTGGTGCAGAGCATAGTTCTACCTTGTGAACAGCAGTTTTCACATACTTCTACTTAATACTGTATCCAATTAATTAATCTACCATTTTATGTGAATTCTGAAGTTTCCCATGCAAATTGCTCGAAATTTATGTAAATGTCTTTAAAGGCTGGCCATGGTACATTCATGTTAAGAACACAGTGTGAGTTGTCTTAGAAACCTTATTCATGACCCCAGTGACATCAGTAGAGAATTAGAGCTCTGTAGCACTGCAAGTACATGTGTGTTTATGTAGGGATATAAGAATTTATCCTACTGTCTCTGTGTGTAAGTCTGTTGGGGGTTGGCTGACAGCAGCTGTGCACAGATTAAGGATAAGATTTTCTTTGAGCAGCTGTGTCTGTGTTGCAGTACAATGTTATTTGCTTGCAATTCATGTACGTTCAAACTATTAAAGTATATTTCTGCATTTTCAGTGCATGTCTGTAGTGATTTTGGATGGTAATCTTCAAACTCTTCATTCATTCATTATGTCCCACTCTCCACCGTGCTGTGTGATCACTCCTGTCAGTGTTCCTGATTCTAACGTCAGTGTGGTGTCCTACAGACTCCTTCCTCTTCAGGCTTTGCTACTTTAGAGGGGGATGATTATTTTATCCTGGATCCGATGAAGGTGATATTGATCAGGTCATAAGTCAAAGTCAATGCACAAGCACAAGTACAAGTACAATCCAGTGATAAAGGAACGCTGTGCTTATGTATTAATGAAGTCAATAACTCTACATGACAAGGAGGCCCCCTATATTCTTTGTTCAAACTACATAACATGTTCCTTCACTGGCTTTTCTCCAGCTAACCAGAGGATCTAAAAATGGTACATCATACAAACAACAACAGTGTAAGCTGCTCCCTGCATCCTACATGAGCTTGATACACCAACCAGCCAGCCCCATAATATGTCAACATGGAAACACTATCATTCTTCATCCATTTTGATGCAAAATATCTTCTGGAACTGACTTGTTGCAATTTCATAAACCCACACAATCACATTTAGCAGGCTCACACTGTCCACAAAGGGGAGCTGTTTAGTTATTGTCAGACCAGTTTTACACATGCCAACTTGAACACCTGTTTTTACAGTTGCATAGCACAGCAGAGGAACCTGTTGGGAACATCATTGTATGACCTGCAGTGCTATACAGCATGTGGTAGGGCAGCACAAAATTTTACTTCCCATTCTAATGATAAATGAATCAACTTAACTTGGCAGCACAGTGGATTAGTGGTTACAGCTATAAGGTCCTGTACTCAATTACTGGCTGGAGCAAATCCTTTCTGTGGGGAGTTTACATATTCTCCCAATTCTTGCATTGGTTTGTTCAGCACATCTAACCCACTTTTGTTAATACTTACACTGAACTTAAATAAGTGAAAAATAGGTACTGGGATTAATGTTCTTTTCTTGACAATAAAACCTTTTCATTATCACTTTTCCTGCCATGGTCCTGCTGACCATGCCGTGGCCTCTTAAAAACACTTAAAAATACTCCTCTTCCTGGATGTGGTTTTGATTAGGCTGATGGCTCTCTATTGTACAGCCTTATCGTTGACTATTTCTTCAATCACATACTTAACAGAAGGATGAGTGCGTAAAAAAGATGCAAGAGCCATCATTTCCAACCTCCCTACATGTTTATTAGAGATGATACAGTGCCCTTTTAACAGTTATACAAATCAAAAAGAAAACAAGACAGCAGCTTCTGATTCATCTCCATACTGGCTTCAATGTCTGTTGTCTGTTCTCTTGTCCAATGACATCCATTGGGTTACTGTTCTCAGATGGAGACAAGAGTGAGTGTGTGTGTGTGTGTGTGTGTGTGTGTGAGGTGAGGTGTGTAGCAATTTTTTCAGAACATATTTGGTTTATAATGACCTATGCCTTCTGTGGTTGTGGAGGAGCTTTGTCACGTCTGAGAAAATATCTCTGATGATGTCATCAGTGTTATCTCAGAGGGCAAGAGGCACAAACTTGACAGATTAAGTTTGAAAGAGGTGGTTATTGAGCAAGCAGGAACAGTATCAAGATATTTTTACATCTGTTGCTTCAAATTTGACCCTTTTTTGTTGACATGATGGGGGGCAAACTTGCTTGCTGAGGCTGATGCAAACAAGAATTTGCTGATGCTAGGGTGCTGACCATTATTTTACCTACATTAAACTTGGGTCCTTTTATTTGGCAACTTCACGTCATTGTGAACGATTGCCAAAAGAATCCATGATGGGGGAAATAAACATTTTTCAGCTTTTTAAGAGGGGCATGACAGAAAAAGTTTGAGATCCACCGGTTTAGTCTCTACAGACAAATTTAATTGGTAAACACACCGTGGCTCATTTTCATTTAATATAACGCTCCTCATAAGTAAAGACGCTGTCTCTTAGAAAATTCAACTACACTAGTGGGCTGTACATATTTCGACTTTGTTTCAGACTAATCATTCTCTCAGCTTGGTATGGAAATCACACTTAATATAACATTGCTTGAATAACCAAATATGCAGTCCTTGAACACATCCTTTGCTCAACAGTTTGTTTGATTCACGCATTTATTGAAATGTAGATGGTCTATTTTCATAAAACTGTGCTATGCAGGTTAACAGCAAGTATATAATTGATCTTAATGTATAAGTGGAGAATGAAGGGAGACCTTAAAGTATATCATTATCCAAAATCCATCTTCACCTTTAATAAACAAAGTATCATAAAGTTGCTCACCAACAGCTGTTTCCCTGACAGGATGTTATGTGTCGGGCAGAGCCTGGACCACTCCTGGGTTTTAGTCAAGTACCAAATCTAACATTATATTTACATTGACCTGTCATCATATTCGCTAAATCCATATTTAAAATGTTTGTCTCTACAGTAAACAGTCTGGAAAACTGTCGGGGTATAAGGAAATGTAGCACCCTGACTGTTGTCTTGACCTGCAGGTGTGTGTGTGTGTGTGTGTGTGTGTGTGTGTGTGTGTAACAGACAAATCTGGACCATGATATGGACTGTCTTTCTGTACGGTCTGCTTCAGGCTGCTGGCCAGTTTGTTTCCCAGCCACCCCTCAAACCTAACATATACAACTGCTTTTGTAAATTGGCTGCTTTACAATCATTCTTTTGGAGAGATTTTTGTGTGTGTATTTGTGCGTGTTCATTCTGTACACTTCATACACTCACATCCAGACTCTCATCCTGTGAGCTGCTTTCGTTGCATTAAGGCTGTGTGACCTGTTCTTTATGCCGTCTGGTCAGCCAGCCCTCTGAATCCAAAGCAAACTGATGTGTAAAGTGTCAGCCCCCTACAAACACACGTCGACCAAGATTGAGGGCTGTCCAGTGCACGCACGATGTTGGCAACAAATCAGGAGTTGGAGGGAGATTGGGATCCTTCTCTAATAGTGACCAACACTTACAGAAAGATCTCATCATGTACTGTCTTTTTTCCATGGAACAGGAGCACCAGTAACTTCAGCTAAAACCTTAAATAGCTGTTTTAGTGTGTGCTGCTGTTTGCAGATCAGTTAGTCCAATCTAATACAGAACCAAATGTTGGCTCATCCATAGATTCCAGTCCCGTTTTTTCTGTGGTGTGTCTGTATGAGCATGTGGCCTCAGCTCCAGCTCGTGCTCTGGAGTTCTTGGCGGAGCCAGGACGGAAGCGGTTGGCCCAAACGATTCAGCAGATGCAGTAGCTCCATGTTGTGCTCACGGTAGTACTCTGCCAGAAAGGCACGCGACTGCATGTGCGCACACAAAAACACACACACACAAAAACACACAAAAACACACACACACACACACACACACACACACACACACACACACACACACACACACACACACACACACACACACACACACAGACACAGACACACACACAATGATATCAGTCAAAGATTAGAAGAACTACAGGAGAAAAAATTATTTGATGTGACATACTGAAGATAAGAATGCAATGATATTCTTTGCACAAGGGGTTTCTCGAGTGCTGTACATAATATTCTCTTCTGTTAACTCAATGGCTGCTGAGGTTTTAAAGGATAATTCTGTGTTATTGAATATTTTTCTTATTGTCAAAAATAAAGGCCATAAATACCAAAAATGTGTCCCACTGTGTTTGTGACACAAATTCATTGGTTCCTATTGAAGATGCAATTTTTAAAAAATGGCTCACAAACGTTTTAAAACATTTATTTATTTTTATCTGATGTTTTCAAATGTATAAAAGCAAAAGAACTTTTTCCTTACCTCATTAAAAACCCTGTTTAATATTAGTAGTTACATCACGGCTCACAGTTTCCTGTGTTGTTACAGTGACACAGATGCAACAACAGCATCAGAGTAAGCAATGCAAAGATTTGCCACTGTAAATGGAGCTCAGGTACATGCTGATCAGATTGTACAGTTAGAGCTACTAGGTTTTGGCTGCTTGTGGAACACAGGTATTTAATCACTGGCATTCAGGGTGTTGTGGTCGATTGAAACATCTAATCTGTGTGAGCTAGTTTCTCATCCCTGCTATACATGAAATACAATACAAGGAATCACCTTTCTGGGGAGTCTTCATAAAGATGCAATGCACACAACAGCAGGTTGACACGTTTGATTTAAATGCCTTCAACCTTTCTATTTTATGTCATCAAACACCAAAAATGTGAGCTCATTTTATTTTTGAAGAGAGATGAAAGAAATACTTTCTACACTTATTAACTTCTACTTGCTACATTTATTAACTGTTAGTTTGAGTAAGCTGAGCATTTAACCATCATCTTTTTTGAGTGATTGAGAATAAGCCCAGTCTTATATTATTTTACTTTATAGTGAAGTTACATTATATATCACATGTGTCACGTGTGCACAAGTATGCATGTAGCCTGTGGACATTTGGGGTTGGGTGAGGAGTGCCATTACAAAATGGAGAGGTGCTGCAGTTTGGACATGTTGAACCATTGCTCTAGTGGGTATTTGGGGTGGCAGGACAGTGTATGTGGGACTGTGTCAAAATAAAGCATTGTGCGTGTATGTGTGTGTGTTCATAGTAACGAAGGAACATGTGTTTGTTTCCTAACATGGGATATGTTGACAGGAAGTAAAATATAGAATATTGATGTATCTTGCAAGTTTTTTTACACAGGCAGAACCAGCACAGCACTCTGTGTTTACTTGGAATGCTAATGCCAATTAGTAATACCAATTACATGGAAAGATCTCATAAACCAGAATTATCCTTTCATTTTTACCACTTGCACATGCCAAAGAGTGAAGCAAGGTGGTGACAGTGTGAGGTGTAGATGTACCTCAGAACTCATCTCTGGGTACTTCCTGCCTTTACTCTTCCCTAGACATCTGGTTCGACCTCCTTCCACTCGCTGACACCAGAAACCTTTGCTGTCATCATACCTGCAGAAACACAGTCAGTTACTTCACAATGCAGTAAAACACCTTTCACATGTAGTGTGAAGGATACAGGTTCTCAGGCTACGCAGGTTCTCATATCTCATAAGTGTGTATATTGTATGTTTGGTACTGTGTCTGTAAGTGCATTACAAACATTAGAGCCTGGGTGTAGTTGAAGATAGGAGTGACACCAAGGAATCTCTGGATTCCCTCCATCAGCATTGCTGGGTTGGAGCGAAGCAGGGCCCCATCCACGATGTGCAACTACAACATATGCACAGAGTCAGTGTCATACATGACTTGTATCTGGAGAGTGGTACATGATATTGTGATGAGAGAAGGAACTACTGCTGCTTCGATGCAATGAAAAAAAGTTGATGAATTTACTCTTTGAATTTGAATTACACATTTTGAATCTGTTTGGACCAAACTAGTCCTCTCTCATTTCAAATATGACTCCATTCCTGCTCCACACAGAAGGTCTGATGATTCTGCAATTGTGGGCATTTGTGGTGGACTTCAGCAGGTGGAAAACACCCATGAAGCTTGGTTCAATCCATGGCCAGGGGAAAGACATGGAAACAGGGCAGGATTAACTGTACCTGGGAGTACACCTGACAACGAGTTGGACTGGGCTAAGGACAGTGAAGCTGTGTACAAGAAGAGCCAGAGCCAACTCTGCTTCCTCCTCTGCTCATTTGATGTGTACAGCACCATGCTGTGTGTTGGGGCAGCAGGGTGAGGGCATCTGATGCTAACAGAATCAACAAGGTGATCAGGAACACTGTCAGTTTGTGCAACTCATCTATTGATGTCAAGAGATGGACTGCAACGGCTGTAGCTCTAGCCTCCATTTCAGCTCTGTTCATTTACTCTCCCCTTTTCTCCCTGGATTACTGTCTCTCCATGGATAATCATTACGACTTTCTGATTGATGGGATACGATGGGATATAATGTGCAATAACTGGACATTACATTCAATGATTATGTCCATGATATTGTACATAATGGGGCATAATCACTGAAATTTGAACTAAATTTAAAAACACTTAAAAGTACTTAAGATTTCATATTGTACATACATATAGTAGCTATATGCCTCTTCTCATACACATGTATAATCCTCACCACAAACCTGTTTATATTGTATCATCCTTATTGTTAACCTGTTATATTTTCTGATATAAACCGATTACATTTTTGGTATGGAGTAAATTTTGGATTTGACACCTAATTGATATTTTTTTAATATATTTTATTCTTTATTTGCACTCTTCCAACTTCCAACAACAGCAATTGTCATTGCTGCATAACATTTTCCCTTGGAATAATATAAGGTTAAATCTTATTTTATCTTGTGACAATGGATGTGCTCTTCACTGAGTTAGCTAGATTTTATTGTGAGCCTGCATAAATCAGCTCTTCGAAAATATGATCAAAGTCACAGCCAATAAGTGCTTAAGGTTGAACATGTAAAAGTACAGAGTTAGTCAGAGAGACTATATTATTATTATTTATTATTAAATTAATTGTCATAATCAGTTTTCAGAAACATTCCAGCTTGTACAAATCTTAGAAGTTGCTACTGTTCTTTTATTATATTGGTGGCTCATGTTTTACGATGTGATGGTGAAGTACATTAGAACTTTTAACAGATATTACTGCAAATAAAAATACCATCTTCACATCACCAGGTCTTTGTCAGGAAAGTGGTAAGCAGACATGGTCTTTTGTTTTGCTATTGGTGGAGACAGGCTAATATAATGTATTGCCATTCCTATAAAGATTTAGCATCACTGAATTTTTTGACCAGTGTTGGTATTGTTTTTCCAGATGCCTCAATGAGTTCACAGAGACAGTTTAAAATAAATTGTTGCACTGAAAGAATCCATTTGTGAAACTAGGTCAACAGTATGTAAGTGCAACCTTGATAGCAGGGAATTCATCCACAAAATACACAGAAATTACTTCAAATTAGCATAAAATTGTTTTATGAAGTGAAGCATTAATATTATTACATTGTTTCCAATCAAAAATACCCAGATGGAAACCAGTAGTTGTATGTGACATTGAAGTAGACTGGACCACACACTAACGTCCACCTGCTCCAGTGTTAGATACCTGGCTGGGTTGGTAGTGTTGCAGCCAGCGCTCCAGGTGAGTAGCATAGGCCCCGGGATGAAGGCAGCGTCTCTGAAGGGCCTGGAGGTCCCTGGGGGCTGAGAGGCCTGCAGTCACCACTGCATGGAAAGTGTTGTTGAGGGCCGTAGGGTCCTGGTGAGCCCTCTGGTGCTGTGGTCATTAATAAATTCACACACACACACAAACACAAAACAGTGAAGGGAATTTCAACTGCTTTGAGGAACCTGTACATTCTGACACAGTACTGGATGTGCGTATAGTTTGATAACAGCAGAGTGGGTGATCTTGCAGTTTGGGTGAAGGTTCTTACCTGGTACCAGGAGTATGCTCTGTCAGATGGGTTGATGAGCACTGCCAGGATTTTAGCTCTGGGAAGCAGGGCAGCAGCTCTCTTAGGTGCTACCTCTGTGTCAAAGTAGTTGGCACTCTTCTCAAACATGAAATCTGTGCTGACATTGGAAGGGAATGGGAAGAAGTCCATGTACCTGAGGAGAACACAGACGAATTAACAAATACTACTGTAGTTAGCTAGTGAACAGAAAAGTACTATTTTACTATTTTGATCACTATAAATTGTGACATTGATGAACAGAAAAGACTCTTCAATGCCAATCAGATCTCTGCAAACTGAGCAAAACTACGTACAATTACTAAACAAATTTGGCAGCGGTTACATCCCATTCTTATTTACTAAAATGCTCAAGCTCTGAAAAGCAGTTTGACACTGATTCTGAATTGGACTGAGGTCCTGGTAATGGACAGTAGTTCTGTCATTACCAGTCAATTCCATTGTCATAGTTTCCTCCATTGAAGAACTGGATCTCCTCAAAGGTGGTGGGACTGGAGAAGGAGCTGGTGATTGCTGGGTGGAGGCTCAGGAATGAATGAAGCGCTGTAGTTCCTTTGAGTAAAGACATTTATAACAATGAAGAGAGATGTACATATACAAGGAGAAATATGAAAATACAGGCAGAGAAAATGTGGTACCTGTTTTCTGTGGTCCAATGACGAGGAACTTAGGGAGTCGGTCACAGGTCTTTTCTTTTGACCAGATATCTTTGTGTCTCTTGTCATGACAAGGATTCTGAAAAATAATGTGGCTAGTTTTACTTTTTATCACATCAAAAAGCAAATATACTCAACACTATGTTCATATTCCAGTTTTTATGCTACTTTTGTTCACACCTTGGTTTTGTGAATTGAATTCTCTCACTGAAATAGTTACATGGCCATTTTAGCTATGTTTCATTAATCTACTATCACTGAATTATGATTGACTATGACAAACATTAAGAACAAAACTGTCCAGCAGATTCATACAAGGACAACTTCAAAATGCATTTCCACACTAAAATGTCAAATTATTATCAAAGTCTTATTAAGCCTATTCACCAAAGAAAGTTAAAATTACAAATTTCTGGCTGCAAAAAAAGAAAAAAAAAAAGATACACACCGACCTGCCAAAGTGGGTCTCTCTCCTCAGGAAAGATCTGGAAGTATTTCTCAGCAAGCTGGACAGGGGGCAATGTCTGCAGCCTTAGGTTGGTCCAACACTGGACAAACTTCACCAAAGACTCAAAGGTGTACAGACCCAGCCGATCATTGCCATAGTTAGACAGGTGGGTCATGAAGATACTGATCTGGATTGAGAGGAAACAATGTACTTTTTAAATTAGTCTAAAATGTACCTGCAGTTCAAGCAACAACTCCTTAAGCTCAAACTGTCAGAAGTGCAGGCTGAGTCAAAATTAGCTAGATAATGACCAACTGTTGTTAAGTTTATCCCAACTACACCATGAACTCAACAGAGCAGTATTGGTTTTCACACACCATGTTTTCAACACCAACATGTTGGCTACAATGGAGAAAAAATCAAGATCTGTTTTTCAAAGGCATAAATTTAGCAGAATTATGATCACCATTTAATTTATACAAAAACCACAATGACATATTTAAAGATGCAAAACAATACAACAAAACATTTTTATTACAATTAAAACAGTAAAAATAAAATTGCATACCACGAGCAAAATTAATCAATTCAACTTTTTATTTTTTGTGTGTATACGTATGTATGCTAAAGCTGTTTTTTAACTCTTTTGAACCAAGTCCAAGTCAAGTCTCTAGTCTATAGAGGGCAAGTCCAGTCCAGTCTGACATCTTTGAGATGTGACTTGCAAGTCAAAAAAGCAGCTTTTGGTCTATCAGTGCTTGAGATGAAAATTT